>NC_086377.1:55686691-55715216 GCF_036588685.1 Mytilus trossulus
GTATTAACGGAACAGAATGGTTAAAAAGGCCTTTTTACAATATAAATCAATTGCTTTCAAAAAGCAATTGTAAACGGTCTTTCCCCCTTTGAAACATAGATTGATTGGGGGGGGGGGGGGTATTGTTTGTTTTGTTTGTTTGTTTGTTTGTTTGTTTGTTTGTTTGTTTCTGTAAGGGGTCTAGTATTGTCTTACCGGAGAAGTTTCATGTTTAGTTTGGAAAGTTTTTATTTTATTTTAGGTCCAGCGCGCGCGCCAGATTGAGGAGACACCACGTGACGCGTGTTTATATTAAGAAAAACTTAGTCTTTTTATTTCTCTTCAGGTCGGGACGTTGGACAGACAACATCTATAGAGATGGAATGTACACAATGTAATTTCTTTGGTCATTATAGGAAATTGACATTTTGATCACAGTTCACCAGCAGTGCATGATTTGGATTTAATTGATCCGGTGTAACTTTACAACACGTTTAAGGATTATTTTCTTAAAATGTATATTTTTCAGCACCAGTTTGTAACAGATAAGTTTTTCAATCCAGGAGCGGACATTTTTATTGTAGGATTTCATTGAGAATTACGGACCTAGCAAGCGATTTTTACGGCATTGCCATTCTTTTTCTCTAGGAAAAGTCTTGAGAGATATCGGCACCACGTTGTTTTATGAACCTTTAGTACATGTATGCCCTGCTGACTGTAAATTTTGGGATCGATTGGACTTGTAGTTTCAGAGTTTAAGTGATAACAAGGAGGTGGATTTTTTTTTTCAGAAGAGATGTAAGAACAATATAATAGGGAAAAAACTGGAGTTGTCGTTCGTTTAACGTTGATAGGATAGATAGCCCACAAACTACATTCAGTTGTAAGTGGAGGGTAAAAAAAAGGGGGGGGGGGCAAAAGGGGGTCTCGGGGATTTTTTTTTTTTTTTTTTGTATTAACGGAACAGAATGGTTAAAAAGGCCTTTTTACAATATAAATCAATTGCTTTCAAAAAGCAATTGTAAACGGTCTTTCCCCCTTTGAAACATAGATTGATTGGGGGGGGGGGGGTATTGTTTGTTTTGTTTGTTTGTTTGTTTGTTTGTTTGTTTGTTTGTTTCTGTAAGGGGTCTAGTATTGTCTTACCGGAGAAGTTTCATGTTTAGTTTGGAAAGTTTTTATTTTATTTTAGGTCCAGCGCGCGCGCCAGATTGAGGAGACACCACGTGACGCGTGTTTATATTAAGAAAAACTTAGTCTTTTTATTTCTCTTCAGGTCGGGACGTTGGACAGACAACATCTATAGAGATGGAATGTACACAATGTAATTTCTTTGGTCATTATAGGAAATTGACATTTTGATCACAGTTCACCAGCAGTGCATGATTTGGATTTAATTGATCCGGTGTAACTTTACAACACGTTTAAGGATTATTTTCTTAAAATGTATATTTTTCAGCACCAGTTTGTAACAGATAAGTTTTTCAATCCAGGAGCGGACATTTTTATTGTAGGATTTCATTGAGAATTACGGACCTAGCAAGCGATTTTTACGGCATTGCCATTCTTTTTCTCTAGGAAAAGTCTTGAGAGATATCGGCACCACGTTGTTTTATGAACCTTTAGTACATGTATGCCCTGCTGACTGTAAATTTTGGGATCGATTGGACTTGTAGTTTCAGAGTTTAAGTGATAACAAGGAGGTGGATTTTTTTTTTCAGAAGAGATGTAAGAACAATATAATAGGGAAAAAACTGGAGTTGTCGTTCGTTTAACGTTGATAGGATAGATAGCCCACAAACTACATTCAGTTGTAAGTGGAGGGTAAAAAAAAGGGGGGGGGGGGCAAAAGGGGGTCTCGGGGATTTTTTTTTTTTTTTTTTGTATTAACGGAACAGAATGGTTAAAAAGGCCTTTTTACAATATAAATCAATTGCTTTCAAAAAGCAATTGTAAACGGTCTTTCCCCCTTTGAAACATAGATTGATTGGGGGGGGGGGGGGGTATTGTTTGTTTTGTTTGTTTGTTTGTTTGTTTGTTTGTTTGTTTGTTTCTGTAAGGGGTCTAGTATTGTCTTACCGGAGAAGTTTCATGTTTAGTTTGGAAAGTTTTTATTTTATTTTAGGTCCAGCGCGCGCGCCAGATTGAGGAGACACCACGTGACGCGTGTTTATATTAAGAAAAACTTAGTCTTTTTATTTCTCTTCAGGTCGGGACGTTGGACAGACAACATCTATAGAGATGGAATGTACACAATGTAATTTCTTTGGTCATTATAGGAAATTGACATTTTGATCACAGTTCACCAGCAGTGCATGATTTGGATTTAATTGATCCGGTGTAACTTTACAACACGTTTAAGGATTATTTTCTTAAAATGTATATTTTTCAGCACCAGTTTGTAACAGATAAGTTTTTCAATCCAGGAGCGGACATTTTTATTGTAGGATTTCATTGAGAATTACGGACCTAGCAAGCGATTTTTACGGCATTGCCATTCTTTTTCTCTAGGAAAAGTCTTGAGAGATATCGGCACCACGTTGTTTTATGAACCTTTAGTACATGTATGCCCTGCTGACTGTAAATTTTGGGATCGATTGGACTTGTAGTTTCAGAGTTTAAGTGATAACAAGGAGGTGGATTTTTTTTTTCAGAAGAGATGTAAGAACAATATAATAGGGAAAAAACTGGAGTTGTCGTTCGTTTAACGTTGATAGGATAGATAGCCCACAAACTACATTCAGTTGTAAGTGGAGGGTAAAAAAAAGGGGGGGGGGGCAAAAGGGGGTCTCGGGGATTTTTTTTTTTTTTTTTTGTATTAACGGAACAGAATGGTTAAAAAGGCCTTTTTACAATATAAATCAATTGCTTTCAAAAAGCAATTGTAAACGGTCTTTCCCCCTTTGAAACATAGATTGATTGGGGGGGGGGGGGGGTATTGTTTGTTTTGTTTGTTTGTTTGTTTGTTTGTTTGTTTGTTTGTTTCTGTAAGGGGTCTAGTATTGTCTTACCGGAGAAGTTTCATGTTTAGTTTGGAAAGTTTTTATTTTATTTTAGGTCCAGCGCGCGCGCCAGATTGAGGAGACACCACGTGACGCGTGTTTATATTAAGAAAAACTTAGTCTTTTTATTTCTCTTCAGGTCGGGACGTTGGACAGACAACATCTATAGAGATGGAATGTACACAATGTAATTTCTTTGGTCATTATAGGAAATTGACATTTTGATCACAGTTCACCAGCAGTGCATGATTTGGATTTAATTGATCCGGTGTAACTTTACAACACGTTTAAGGATTATTTTCTTAAAATGTATATTTTTCAGCACCAGTTTGTAACAGATAAGTTTTTCAATCCAGGAGCGGACATTTTTATTGTAGGATTTCATTGAGAATTACGGACCTAGCAAGCGATTTTTACGGCATTGCCATTCTTTTTCTCTAGGAAAAGTCTTGAGAGATATCGGCACCACGTTGTTTTATGAACCTTTAGTACATGTATGCCCTGCTGACTGTAAATTTTGGGATCGATTGGACTTGTAGTTTCAGAGTTTAAGTGATAACAAGGAGGTGGATTTTTTTTTTCAGAAGAGATGTAAGAACAATATAATAGGGAAAAAACTGGAGTTGTCGTTCGTTTAACGTTGATAGGATAGATAGCCCACAAACTACATTCAGTTGTAAGTGGAGGGTAAAAAAAAGGGGGGGGGGGCAAAAGGGGGTCTCGGGGATTTTTTTTTTTTTTTTTTGTATTAACGGAACAGAATGGTTAAAAAGGCCTTTTTACAATATAAATCAATTGCTTTCAAAAAGCAATTGTAAACGGTCTTTCCCCCTTTGAAACATAGATTGATTGGGGGGGGGGGGTATTGTTTGTTTTGTTTGTTTGTTTGTTTGTTTGTTTGTTTGTTTGTTTCTGTAAGGGGTCTAGTATTGTCTTACCGGAGAAGTTTCATGTTTAGTTTGGAAAGTTTTTATTTTATTTTAGGTCCAGCGCGCGCGCCAGATTGAGGAGACACCACGTGACGCGTGTTTATATTAAGAAAAACTTAGTCTTTTTATTTCTCTTCAGGTCGGGACGTTGGACAGACAACATCTATAGAGATGGAATGTACACAATGTAATTTCTTTGGTCATTATAGGAAATTGACATTTTGATCACAGTTCACCAGCAGTGCATGATTTGGATTTAATTGATCCGGTGTAACTTTACAACACGTTTAAGGATTATTTTCTTAAAATGTATATTTTTCAGCACCAGTTTGTAACAGATAAGTTTTTCAATCCAGGAGCGGACATTTTTATTGTAGGATTTCATTGAGAATTACGGACCTAGCAAGCGATTTTTACGGCATTGCCATTCTTTTTCTCTAGGAAAAGTCTTGAGAGATATCGGCACCACGTTGTTTTATGAACCTTTAGTACATGTATGCCCTGCTGACTGTAAATTTTGGGATCGATTGGACTTGTAGTTTCAGAGTTTAAGTGATAACAAGGAGGTGGATTTTTTTTTTCAGAAGAGATGTAAGAACAATATAATAGGGAAAAAACTGGAGTTGTCGTTCGTTTAACGTTGATAGGATAGATAGCCCACAAACTACATTCAGTTGTAAGTGGAGGGTAAAAAAAAGGGGGGGGGGGCAAAAGGGGGTCTCGGGGATTTTTTTTTTTTTTTTTTGTATTAACGGAACAGAATGGTTAAAAAGGCCTTTTTACAATATAAATCAATTGCTTTCAAAAAGCAATTGTAAACGGTCTTTCCCCCTTTGAAACATAGATTGATTGGGGGGGGGGGGGGGTATTGTTTGTTTTGTTTGTTTGTTTGTTTGTTTGTTTGTTTGTTTGTTTCTGTAAGGGGTCTAGTATTGTCTTACCGGAGAAGTTTCATGTTTAGTTTGGAAAGTTTTTATTTTATTTTAGGTCCAGCGCGCGCGCCAGATTGAGGAGACACCACGTGACGCGTGTTTATATTAAGAAAAACTTAGTCTTTTTATTTCTCTTCAGGTCGGGACGTTGGACAGACAACATCTATAGAGATGGAATGTACACAATGTAATTTCTTTGGTCATTATAGGAAATTGACATTTTGATCACAGTTCACCAGCAGTGCATGATTTGGATTTAATTGATCCGGTGTAACTTTACAACACGTTTAAGGATTATTTTCTTAAAATGTATATTTTTCAGCACCAGTTTGTAACAGATAAGTTTTTCAATCCAGGAGCGGACATTTTTATTGTAGGATTTCATTGAGAATTACGGACCTAGCAAGCGATTTTTACGGCATTGCCATTCTTTTTCTCTAGGAAAAGTCTTGAGAGATATCGGCACCACGTTGTTTTATGAACCTTTAGTACATGTATGCCCTGCTGACTGTAAATTTTGGGATCGATTGGACTTGTAGTTTCAGAGTTTAAGTGATAACAAGGAGGTGGATTTTTTTTTTCAGAAGAGATGTAAGAACAATATAATAGGGAAAAAACTGGAGTTGTCGTTCGTTTAACGTTGATAGGATAGATAGCCCACAAACTACATTCAGTTGTAAGTGGAGGGTAAAAAAAAGGGGGGGGGGGCAAAAGGGGGTCTCGGGGATTTTTTTTTTTTTTTTTTGTATTAACGGAACAGAATGGTTAAAAAGGCCTTTTTACAATATAAATCAATTGCTTTCAAAAAGCAATTGTAAACGGTCTTTCCCCCTTTGAAACATAGATTGATTGGGGGGGGGGGGGGTATTGTTTGTTTTGTTTGTTTGTTTGTTTGTTTGTTTGTTTGTTTGTTTCTGTAAGGGGTCTAGTATTGTCTTACCGGAGAAGTTTCATGTTTAGTTTGGAAAGTTTTTATTTTATTTTAGGTCCAGCGCGCGCGCCAGATTGAGGAGACACCACGTGACGCGTGTTTATATTAAGAAAAACTTAGTCTTTTTATTTCTCTTCAGGTCGGGACGTTGGACAGACAACATCTATAGAGATGGAATGTACACAATGTAATTTCTTTGGTCATTATAGGAAATTGACATTTTGATCACAGTTCACCAGCAGTGCATGATTTGGATTTAATTGATCCGGTGTAACTTTACAACACGTTTAAGGATTATTTTCTTAAAATGTATATTTTTCAGCACCAGTTTGTAACAGATAAGTTTTTCAATCCAGGAGCGGACATTTTTATTGTAGGATTTCATTGAGAATTACGGACCTAGCAAGCGATTTTTACGGCATTGCCATTCTTTTTCTCTAGGAAAAGTCTTGAGAGATATCGGCACCACGTTGTTTTATGAACCTTTAGTACATGTATGCCCTGCTGACTGTAAATTTTGGGATCGATTGGACTTGTAGTTTCAGAGTTTAAGTGATAACAAGGAGGTGGATTTTTTTTTTCAGAAGAGATGTAAGAACAATATAATAGGGAAAAAACTGGAGTTGTCGTTCGTTTAACGTTGATAGGATAGATAGCCCACAAACTACATTCAGTTGTAAGTGGAGGGTAAAAAAAAGGGGGGGGGGGCAAAAGGGGGTCTCGGGGATTTTTTTTTTTTTTTTTTGTATTAACGGAACAGAATGGTTAAAAAGGCCTTTTTACAATATAAATCAATTGCTTTCAAAAAGCAATTGTAAACGGTCTTTCCCCCTTTGAAACATAGATTGATTGGGGGGGGGGGGGGTATTGTTTGTTTTGTTTGTTTGTTTGTTTGTTTGTTTGTTTGTTTGTTTCTGTAAGGGGTCTAGTATTGTCTTACCGGAGAAGTTTCATGTTTAGTTTGGAAAGTTTTTATTTTATTTTAGGTCCAGCGCGCGCGCCAGATTGAGGAGACACCACGTGACGCGTGTTTATATTAAGAAAAACTTAGTCTTTTTATTTCTCTTCAGGTCGGGACGTTGGACAGACAACATCTATAGAGATGGAATGTACACAATGTAATTTCTTTGGTCATTATAGGAAATTGACATTTTGATCACAGTTCACCAGCAGTGCATGATTTGGATTTAATTGATCCGGTGTAACTTTACAACACGTTTAAGGATTATTTTCTTAAAATGTATATTTTTCAGCACCAGTTTGTAACAGATAAGTTTTTCAATCCAGGAGCGGACATTTTTATTGTAGGATTTCATTGAGAATTACGGACCTAGCAAGCGATTTTTACGGCATTGCCATTCTTTTTCTCTAGGAAAAGTCTTGAGAGATATCGGCACCACGTTGTTTTATGAACCTTTAGTACATGTATGCCCTGCTGACTGTAAATTTTGGGATCGATTGGACTTGTAGTTTCAGAGTTTAAGTGATAACAAGGAGGTGGATTTTTTTTTTCAGAAGAGATGTAAGAACAATATAATAGGGAAAAAACTGGAGTTGTCGTTCGTTTAACGTTGATAGGATAGATAGCCCACAAACTACATTCAGTTGTAAGTGGAGGGTAAAAAAAAGGGGGGGGGGGCAAAAGGGGGTCTCGGGGATTTTTTTTTTTTTTTTTTGTATTAACGGAACAGAATGGTTAAAAAGGCCTTTTTACAATATAAATCAATTGCTTTCAAAAAGCAATTGTAAACGGTCTTTCCCCCTTTGAAACATAGATTGATTGGGGGGGGGGGGGGTATTGTTTGTTTTGTTTGTTTGTTTGTTTGTTTGTTTGTTTGTTTGTTTCTGTAAGGGGTCTAGTATTGTCTTACCGGAGAAGTTTCATGTTTAGTTTGGAAAGTTTTTATTTTATTTTAGGTCCAGCGCGCGCGCCAGATTGAGGAGACACCACGTGACGCGTGTTTATATTAAGAAAAACTTAGTCTTTTTATTTCTCTTCAGGTCGGGACGTTGGACAGACAACATCTATAGAGATGGAATGTACACAATGTAATTTCTTTGGTCATTATAGGAAATTGACATTTTGATCACAGTTCACCAGCAGTGCATGATTTGGATTTAATTGATCCGGTGTAACTTTACAACACGTTTAAGGATTATTTTCTTAAAATGTATATTTTTCAGCACCAGTTTGTAACAGATAAGTTTTTCAATCCAGGAGCGGACATTTTTATTGTAGGATTTCATTGAGAATTACGGACCTAGCAAGCGATTTTTACGGCATTGCCATTCTTTTTCTCTAGGAAAAGTCTTGAGAGATATCGGCACCACGTTGTTTTATGAACCTTTAGTACATGTATGCCCTGCTGACTGTAAATTTTGGGATCGATTGGACTTGTAGTTTCAGAGTTTAAGTGATAACAAGGAGGTGGATTTTTTTTTTCAGAAGAGATGTAAGAACAATAATATAAATCAATTGCTTTCCAAAAGCAATTGTAAACGGTCTTTCCCCCTTTGAAACATAGATTGATTGGGGGGGGGGGGGGGGTAGTGTTTGTTTTGTTTGTTTGTTTGTTTGTTTGTTTGTTTGTTTCTGTAAGGGGTCTAGTATTGTGTTACCGGAGAAGTTTCATGTTTAGTTTGGAAAGTTTTTATTTTATTTTAGGTCCAGCGCGCGCGCCAGATTGAGGAGACACCACGTGACGCGTGTTTATATTAAGAAAAACTTAGTCTTTTTATTTCTCTTTAGGTCGGGACGTTGGACAGACAACATCTATAGAGATGGAATGTACACAATGTAATTTCTTTGGTCATTATAGGAAATTGACATTTTGATCACAGTTCACCAGCAGTGCATGATTTGGATTTAATTGATCCGGTGTAACTTTAAAACACGTTTAAGGATTATTTTCTTAAAATGTATATTTTTCAGCACCAGTTTGTAACAGATAAGTTTTTCAATCCAGGAGCGGACATTTTTATTGTAGGATTTCATTGAGAATTACGGACCTTGCAAGCGATTTTTACGGCATTGCCATTCTTTTTCTCTAGGAAAAGTCTTGAGAGATATCGGCACCACGTTGTTTTATGAACCTTTAGTACATGTATGCCCTGCTGACTGTAAATTTTGGGATCGATTGGACTTGTAGTTTCAGAGTTTAAGTGATAACAAGGAGGTGGATTTTTTTTCAGAAGAGATGTAAAAACAATATAATAGGGAAAAAACTGGAGTTGTCGTTCGTTTAACGTTGATAGGATAGATAGCACACAAACTACATTCAGTTGTAAGTGGAGGGTAAAAAAATGGGGGGGGGGGGGGTGCAAAAGGGGGTCTCGGGGATTTTTTTTTTTTTTTTGTATTAACGGAACAGAATGGTTAAAAAGGCCTTTTTACAATATAAATCAATTGCTTTCCAAAAGCAATTGTAAACGGTCTTTCCCCCTTTGAAACATAGATTGATTGGGGGGGGGGGGGGGTAGTGTTTGTTTTGTTTGTTTGTTTGTTTGTTTGTTTGTTTGTTTCTGTAAGGGGTCTAGTATTGTGTTACCGGAGAAGTTTCATGTTTAGTTTGGAAAGTTTTTATTTTATTTTAGGTCCAGCGCGCGCGCCAGATTGAGGAGACACCACGTGACGCGTGTTTATATTAAGAAAAACTTAGTCTTTTTATTTCTCTTTAGGTCGGGACGTTGGACAGACAACATCTATAGAGATGGAATGTACACAATGTAATTTCTTTGGTCATTATAGGAAATTGACATTTTGATCACAGTTCACCAGCAGTGCATGATTTGGATTTAATTGATCCGGTGTAACTTTAAAACACGTTTAAGGATTATTTTCTTAAAATGTATATTTTTCAGCACCAGTTTGTAACAGATAAGTTTTTCAATCCAGGAGCGGACATTTTTATTGTAGGATTTCATTGAGAATTACGGACCTTGCAAGCGATTTTTACGGCATTGCCATTCTTTTTCTCTAGGAAAAGTCTTGAGAGATATCGGCACCACGTTGTTTTATGAACCTTTAGTACATGTATGCCCTGCTGACTGTAAATTTTGGGATCGATTGGACTTGTAGTTTCAGAGTTTAAGTGATAACAAGGAGGTGGATTTTTTTTCAGAAGAGATGTAAAAACAATATTAAAGTTCAATTCTTCTTGAATAATTGATAGGTCTTTCCTTCCATTTTCTTTTAATTATACTGTCATAAATAAAAATATCATATATATTGATTGATTAATTTATTGATTAGTTGGTTGGTTGGTTGGTTGATTGATTGGTTTATTAATTAAACACTTGATATAGGGTCTCTTGAAACAAGCGAAAAAAAAGAGACCTTGGATTCCGTATTGAACACATGAAACGGAAACATGCATTAATTAATGGAATGAATTGATTGGTTAAACACGTTGGTTGGTTAAACACGTTGGTTGGTTAGTTAAACATGTTGGTTAAACACGTTGGCTCAATTAAAACAAGCAACAACAAAAAATGGATCCCGTATGAAACACATGAAACGGAAAAATGCATTGATTGATTGGTTGGTTGGTTGGTTAAACACGTTGGTTGGTTTAACATGTTGGTTGGTTAAACATGTTGGTTGGTTAAACACGTTGGTTGGTAAAACACGTTGGATAGGCTCAATTAAAACACGCGAAAAAAAAACCTTGGATCCCGTATGAAACACATGAAACGGAAACATGCATTGATTGATTGGTTGGTTAAACACGTTGGTTGGTTAGTTAAACACGTTGGTTAAACATGTTGGTTTAATACGTTGGTGAAACACGTTGGTTAAACACGTTGGTTGGATAGGCTGAATCAAAACAAGCGAAAAAAAAACAACATTGGATCCCGTATGAAACACATGAAACGGAAACATGCATTGATTGATTGGTTTGTTGGTTGGTTAAACACGTCGGTTGGTTAGTTAAACACGTTGGTTAAACACGTTGGTTTAACACGTTGGTTAAACACGTTGGTTGGATAGGCTGAATTAAAACAAGCGGGAAAAAAACCTTGGATCCCGTATGAAACACATAAAACGGAAACATGCATTGATTGATTGGTTAGTTAAACACGTTGGTTGGTTAGTTAAACACGTTGGTTAAACATGTTGGTTCAACACGTTGGTGAAACACGTTGGTTAAACACGTTGGTTGGATAGGCTGAATTAAAACAAGCGAAAAAAAACAACATTGGATCCCGTATGAAACACATGAAACGGAAACATGCATTGATTGATTGGTTGGTTGGTTGGTTGGTTAAACACGTTGGTTAACATGTTGGTTAAACACGTTGGTTAAACACGTTGAAAAGTGTCAATTAAAACAAGCGAAAAAAAGAGACCTTGGATCCCGTATTAAACACATGAAACGGAAACTTGCTTTGATTGATTGATTGATTGATTGATTGATTGATTGTTTAATTGATTGATCGATTGATTGATTGATTGATTGATTGATTGATTGATTGATTGATTGATTGATTGATTGATTGATTGGAATTCAAAAACTCATAAAACTGTTTAAATAGTGCCAAAAAACACATAATTTGATGACCTTGACCTTTGACCTTGTGACCTTCGTCAAGGTCATTGCTCCACAAGGTCATTGCAAAAGACCGTATGGGTCAAGGACCTTTTGTTAAAGAGTTTTGCCTAAAAATGGCTTTTTAAAAACCATCAATGGGAGTTATGTCCCTTACATGATGGTAAAATCAGTATAGTCATAATGTAAAAAAGTTGCCCCTTGAAGTACCAATCATTTTTTACTGCTTAATTTTTCTGTATCTATAACCGTTCAATAGTTATAGGGAAATGAAAAACTTTTGAAAATCTAAAATATGACCTTGACCTTTGACCTTGACCTATATTTTCTAGTTTTGGTCCAATGAACTCAAATCTGAAGACCCGCAGTCTTTATGACTTACGGTTCATGAGATTTATATGCATATCGAAAATTTAAATATTCAAGGGGAAATAACTCCTATAATAGGTCACTGGATCGCTTCGGTTAAATTTATTTGAAGTTGTAACTTTTGACAAGGAACATTTAAAAAAAAACCATTTGCCGCTAAGTCTTATAGTTTATGAGGAGTAGTGATAACAGTGTTTTTTGTAATTGGGGAGATAACTCCTATAAGGTAAATAGTAAATCTTGGTTCTTCTAATACAAGAAAGATATTATACCCTTGATACATGATACCAAAGATCATTTGTATATGTTGCGTACTTTTCTTGTTTTTCGACTTTGAAAACGGCGGAAGAAAAAGAATAATAATAATAATAATAATAATAATAATAATAAACAAACGCAATACAGTAAGGTCTTTCCATTTAAGAAAGGAAAGACCTTAATAATAGGGAAAAAACTGGAGTTGTCGTTCGTTTAACGTTGATAGGATAGATAGCCCACAAACTACATTCAGTTGTAAGTGGAGGGTAAAAAAAAGGGGGGGGGGGGCAAAAGGGGGTCTCGGGGATTTTTTTTTTTTTTTTTTGTATTAACGGAACAGAATGGTTAAAAAGGCCTTTTTACAATATAAATCAATTGCTTTCAAAAAGCAATTGTAAACGGTCTTTCCCCCTTTGAAACATAGATTGATTGGGGGGGGGGGGGGGTATTGTTTGTTTTGTTTGTTTGTTTGTTTGTTTGTTTGTTTGTTTCTGTAAGGGGTCTAGTATTGTGTTACCGGAGAAGTTTCATGTTTAGTTTGGAAAGTTTTTATTTTATTTTAGGTCCAGCGCGCGCGCCAGATTGAGGAGACACCACGTGACGCGTGTTTATATTAAGAAAAACTTAGTCTTTTTATTTCTCTTTAGGTCGGGACGTTGGACAGACAACATCTATAGAGATGGAATGTACACAATGTAATTTCTTTGGTCATTATAGGAAATTGACATTTTGATCACAGTTCACCAGCAGTGCATGATTTGGATTTAATTGATCCGGTGTAACTTTAAAACACGTTTAAGGATTATTTTCTTAAAATGTATATTTTTCAGCACCAGTTTGTAACAGATAAGTTTTTCAATCCAGGAGCGGACATTTTTATTGTAGGATTTCATTGAGAATTACGGACCTAGCAAGCGATTTTTACGGCATTGCCATTCTTTTTCTCTAGGAAAAGTCTTGAGAGATATCGGCACCACGTTGTTTTATGAACCTTTAGTACATGTATGCCCTGCTGACTGTAAATTTTGGGATCGATTGGACTTGTAGTTTCAGAGTTTAAGTGATAACAAGGAGGTGGATTTTTTTTTTCAGAAGAGATGTAAGAACAATAATATAAATCAATTGCTTTCCAAAAGCAATTGTAAACGGTCTTTCCCCCTTTGAAACATAGATTGATTGGGGGGGGGGGGGGGGGTAGTGTTTGTTTTGTTTGTTTGTTTGTTTGTTTGTTTGTTTGTTTCTGTAAGGGGTCTAGTATTGTGTTACCGGAGAAGTTTCATGTTTAGTTTGGAAAGTTTTTATTTTATTTTAGGTCCAGCGCGCGCGCCAGATTGAGGAGACACCACGTGACGCGTGTTTATATTAAGAAAAACTTAGTCTTTTTATTTCTCTTTAGGTCGGGACGTTGGACAGACAACATCTATAGAGATGGAATGTACACAATGTAATTTCTTTGGTCATTATAGGAAATTGACATTTTGATCACAGTTCACCAGCAGTGCATGATTTGGATTTAATTGATCCGGTGTAACTTTAAAACACGTTTAAGGATTATTTTCTTAAAATGTATATTTTTCAGCACCAGTTTGTAACAGATAAGTTTTTCAATCCAGGAGCGGACATTTTTATTGTAGGATTTCATTGAGAATTACGGACCTTGCAAGCGATTTTTACGGCATTGCCATTCTTTTTCTCTAGGAAAAGTCTTGAGAGATATCGGCACCACGTTGTTTTATGAACCTTTAGTACATGTATGCCCTGCTGACTGTAAATTTTGGGATCGATTGGACTTGTAGTTTCAGAGTTTAAGTGATAACAAGGAGGTGGATTTTTTTTCAGAAGAGATGTAAAAACAATATAATAGGGAAAAAACTGGAGTTGTCGTTCGTTTAACGTTGATAGGATAGATAGCACACAAACTACATTCAGTTGTAAGTGGAGGGTAAAAAAATGGGGGGGGGGGTGCAAAAGGGGGTCTCGGGGATTTTTTTTTTTTTTTTGTATTAACGGAACAGAATGGTTAAAAAGGCCTTTTTACAATATAAATCAATTGCTTTCCAAAAGCAATTGTAAACGGTCTTTCCCCCTTTGAAACATAGATTGATTGGGGGGGGGGGGGGGTAGTGTTTGTTTTGTTTGTTTGTTTGTTTGTTTGTTTGTTTGTTTCTGTAAGGGGTCTAGTATTGTGTTACCGGAGAAGTTTCATGTTTAGTTTGGAAAGTTTTTATTTTATTTTAGGTCCAGCGCGCGCGCCAGATTGAGGAGACACCACGTGACGCGTGTTTATATTAAGAAAAACTTAGTCTTTTTATTTCTCTTTAGGTCGGGACGTTGGACAGACAACATCTATAGAGATGGAATGTACACAATGTAATTTCTTTGGTCATTATAGGAAATTGACATTTTGATCACAGTTCACCAGCAGTGCATGATTTGGATTTAATTGATCCGGTGTAACTTTAAAACACGTTTAAGGATTATTTTCTTAAAATGTATATTTTTCAGCACCAGTTTGTAACAGATAAGTTTTTCAATCCAGGAGCGGACATTTTTATTGTAGGATTTCATTGAGAATTACGGACCTTGCAAGCGATTTTTACGGCATTGCCATTCTTTTTCTCTAGGAAAAGTCTTGAGAGATATCGGCACCACGTTGTTTTATGAACCTTTAGTACATGTATGCCCTGCTGACTGTAAATTTTGGGATCGATTGGACTTGTAGTTTCAGAGTTTAAGTGATAACAAGGAGGTGGATTTTTTTTCAGAAGAGATGTAAAAACAATATTAAAGTTCAATTCTTCTTGAATAATTGATAGGTCTTTCCTTCCATTTTCTTTTAATTATACTGTCATAAATAAAAATATCATATATATTGATTGATTAATTTATTGATTAGTTGGTTGGTTGGTTGGTTGATTGATTGGTTTATTAATTAAACACTTGATATAGGGTCTCTTGAAACAAGCGAAAAAAAAGAGACCTTGGATTCCGTATTGAACACATGAAACGGAAACATGCATTAATTAATGGAATGAATTGATTGGTTAAACACGTTGGTTGGTTAAACACGTTGGTTGGTTAGTTAAACATGTTGGTTAAACACGTTGGCTCAATTAAAACAAGCAACAACAAAAAATGGATCCCGTATGAAACACATGAAACGGAAAAATGCATTGATTGATTGGTTGGTTGGTTGGTTAAACACGTTGGTTGGTTTAACATGTTGGTTGGTTAAACATGTTGGTTGGTTAAACACGTTGGTTGGTAAAACACGTTGGATAGGCTCAATTAAAACACGCGAAAAAAAAACCTTGGATCCCGTATGAAACACATGAAACGGAAACATGCATTGATTGATTGGTTGGTTAAACACGTTGGTTGGTTAGTTAAACACGTTGGTTAAACATGTTGGTTTAATACGTTGGTGAAACACGTTGGTTAAACACGTTGGTTGGATAGGCTGAATCAAAACAAGCGAAAAAAAAACAACATTGGATCCCGTATGAAACACATGAAACGGAAACATGCATTGATTGATTGGTTTGTTGGTTGGTTAAACACGTCGGTTGGTTAGTTAAACACGTTGGTTAAACACGTTGGTTTAACACGTTGGTTAAACACGTTGGTTGGATAGGCTGAATTAAAACAAGCGGGAAAAAAACCTTGGATCCCGTATGAAACACATAAAACGGAAACATGCATTGATTGATTGGTTAGTTAAACACGTTGGTTGGTTAGTTAAACACGTTGGTTAAACATGTTGGTTCAACACGTTGGTGAAACACGTTGGTTAAACACGTTGGTTGGATAGGCTGAATTAAAACAAGCGAAAAAAAACAACATTGGATCCCGTATGAAACACATGAAACGGAAACATGCATTGATTGATTGGTTGGTTGGTTGGTTGGTTAAACACGTTGGTTAACATGTTGGTTAAACACGTTGGTTAAACACGTTGAAAAGTGTCAATTAAAACAAGCGAAAAAAAGAGACCTTGGATCCCGTATTAAACACATGAAACGGAAACTTGCTTTGATTGATTGATTGATTGATTGATTGATTGATTGTTTAATTGATTGATCGATTGATTGATTGATTGATTGATTGATTGATTGATTGATTGATTGATTGATTGATTGATTGATTGGAATTCAAAAACTCATAAAACTGTTTAAATAGTGCCAAAAAACACATAATTTGATGACCTTGACCTTTGACCTTGTGACCTTCGTCAAGGTCATTGCTCCACAAGGTCATTGCAAAAGACCGTATGGGTCAAGGACCTTTTGTTAAAGAGTTTTGCCTAAAAATGGCTTTTTAAAAACCATCAATGGGAGTTATGTCCCTTACATGATGGTAAAATCAGTATAGTCATAATGTAAAAAAGTTGCCCCTTGAAGTACCAATCATTTTTTACTGCTTAATTTTTCTGTATCTATAACCGTTCAATAGTTATAGGGAAATGAAAAACTTTTGAAAATCTAAAATATGACCTTGACCTTTGACCTTGACCTATATTTTCTAGTTTTGGTCCAATGAACTCAAATCTGAAGACCCGCAGTCTTTATGACTTACGGTTCATGAGATTTATATGCATATCGAAAATTTAAATATTCAAGGGGAAATAACTCCTATAATAGGTCACTGGATCGCTTCGGTTAAATTTATTTGAAGTTGTAACTTTTGACAAGGAACATTTAAAAAAAAACCATTTGCCGCTAAGTCTTATAGTTTATGAGGAGTAGTGATAACAGTGTTTTTTGTAATTGGGGAGATAACTCCTATAAGGTAAATAGTAAATCTTGGTTCTTCTAATACAAGAAAGATATTATACCCTTGATACATGATACCAAAGATCATTTGTATATGTTGCGTACTTTTCTTGTTTTTCGACTTTGAAAACGGCGGAAGAAAAAGAATAATAATAATAATAATAATAATAATAATAATAAACAAACGCAATACAGTAAGGTCTTTCCATTTAAGAAAGGAAAGACCTTAATAATAGGGAAAAAACTGGAGTTGTCGTTCGTTTAACGTTGATAGGATAGATAGCCCACAAACTACATTCAGTTGTAAGTGGAGGGTAAAAAAAAGGGGGGGGGGGGCAAAAGGGGGTCTCGGGGATTTTTTTTTTTTTTTTTTGTATTAACGGAACAGAATGGTTAAAAAGGCCTTTTTACAATATAAATCAATTGCTTTCAAAAAGCAATTGTAAACGGTCTTTCCCCCTTTGAAACATAGATTGATTGGGGGGGGGGGGGGGTATTGTTTGTTTTGTTTGTTTGTTTGTTTGTTTGTTTGTTTGTTTCTGTAAGGGGTCTAGTATTGTGTTACCGGAGAAGTTTCATGTTTAGTTTGGAAAGTTTTTATTTTATTTTAGGTCCAGCGCGCGCGCCAGATTGAGGAGACACCACGTGACGCGTGTTTATATTAAGAAAAACTTAGTCTTTTTATTTCTCTTTAGGTCGGGACGTTGGACAGACAACATCTATAGAGATGGAATGTACACAATGTAATTTCTTTGGTCATTATAGGAAATTGACATTTTGATCACAGTTCACCAGCAGTGCATGATTTGGATTTAATTGATCCGGTGTAACTTTAAAACACGTTTAAGGATTATTTTCTTAAAATGTATATTTTTCAGCACCAGTTTGTAACAGATAAGTTTTTCAATCCAGGAGCGGACATTTTTATTGTAGGATTTCATTGAGAATTACGGACCTAGCAAGCGATTTTTACGGCATTGCCATTCTTTTTCTCTAGGAAAAGTCTTGAGAGATATCGGCACCACGTTGTTTTATGAACCTTTAGTACATGTATGCCCTGCTGACTGTAAATTTTGGGATCGATTGGACTTGTAGTTTCAGAGTTTAAGTGATAACAAGGAGGTGGATTTTTTTTTTCAGAAGAGATGTAAGAACAATAATATAAATCAATTGCTTTCCAAAAGCAATTGTAAACGGTCTTTCCCCCTTTGAAACATAGATTGATTGGGGGGGGGGGGGGGGGGGTAGTGTTTGTTTTGTTTGTTTGTTTGTTTGTTTGTTTGTTTGTTTCTGTAAGGGGTCTAGTATTGTGTTACCGGAGAAGTTTCATGTTTAGTTTGGAAAGTTTTTATTTTATTTTAGGTCCAGCGCGCGCGCCAGATTGAGGAGACACCACGTGACGCGTGTTTATATTAAGAAAAACTTAGTCTTTTTATTTCTCTTTAGGTCGGGACGTTGGACAGACAACATCTATAGAGATGGAATGTACACAATGTAATTTCTTTGGTCATTATAGGAAATTGACATTTTGATCACAGTTCACCAGCAGTGCATGATTTGGATTTAATTGATCCGGTGTAACTTTAAAACACGTTTAAGGATTATTTTCTTAAAATGTATATTTTTCAGCACCAGTTTGTAACAGATAAGTTTTTCAATCCAGGAGCGGACATTTTTATTGTAGGATTTCATTGAGAATTACGGACCTTGCAAGCGATTTTTACGGCATTGCCATTCTTTTTCTCTAGGAAAAGTCTTGAGAGATATCGGCACCACGTTGTTTTATGAACCTTTAGTACATGTATGCCCTGCTGACTGTAAATTTTGGGATCGATTGGACTTGTAGTTTCAGAGTTTAAGTGATAACAAGGAGGTGGATTTTTTTTCAGAAGAGATGTAAAAACAATATAATAGGGAAAAAACTGGAGTTGTCGTTCGTTTAACGTTGATAGGATAGATAGCACACAAACTACATTCAGTTGTAAGTGGAGGGTAAAAAAATGGGGGGGGGGGGTGCAAAAGGGGGTCTCGGGGATTTTTTTTTTTTTTTTGTATTAACGGAACAGAATGGTTAAAAAGGCCTTTTTACAATATAAATCAATTGCTTTCCAAAAGCAATTGTAAACGGTCTTTCCCCCTTTGAAACATAGATTGATTGGGGGGGGGGGTAGTGTTTGTTTTGTTTGTTTGTTTGTTTGTTTGTTTGTTTGTTTCTGTAAGGGGTCTAGTATTGTGTTACCGGAGAAGTTTCATGTTTAGTTTGGAAAGTTTTTATTTTATTTTAGGTCCAGCGCGCGCGCCAGATTGAGGAGACACCACGTGACGCGTGTTTATATTAAGAAAAACTTAGTCTTTTTATTTCTCTTTAGGTCGGGACGTTGGACAGACAACATCTATAGAGATGGAATGTACACAATGTAATTTCTTTGGTCATTATAGGAAATTGACATTTTGATCACAGTTCACCAGCAGTGCATGATTTGGATTTAATTGATCCGGTGTAACTTTAAAACACGTTTAAGGATTATTTTCTTAAAATGTATATTTTTCAGCACCAGTTTGTAACAGATAAGTTTTTCAATCCAGGAGCGGACATTTTTATTGTAGGATTTCATTGAGAATTACGGACCTTGCAAGCGATTTTTACGGCATTGCCATTCTTTTTCTCTAGGAAAAGTCTTGAGAGATATCGGCACCACGTTGTTTTATGAACCTTTAGTACATGTATGCCCTGCTGACTGTAAATTTTGGGATCGATTGGACTTGTAGTTTCAGAGTTTAAGTGATAACAAGGAGGTGGATTTTTTTTCAGAAGAGATGTAAAAACAATATTAAAGTTCAATTCTTCTTGAATAATTGATAGGTCTTTCCTTCCATTTTCTTTTAATTATACTGTCATAAATAAAAATATCATATATATTGATTGATTAATTTATTGATTAGTTGGTTGGTTGGTTGGTTGATTGATTGGTTTATTAATTAAACACTTGATATAGGGTCTCTTGAAACAAGCGAAAAAAAAGAGACCTTGGATTCCGTATTGAACACATGAAACGGAAACATGCATTAATTAATGGAATGAATTGATTGGTTAAACACGTTGGTTGGTTAAACACGTTGGTTGGTTAGTTAAACATGTTGGTTAAACACGTTGGCTCAATTAAAACAAGCAACAACAAAAAATGGATCCCGTATGAAACACATGAAACGGAAAAATGCATTGATTGATTGGTTGGTTGGTTGGTTAAACACGTTGGTTGGTTTAACATGTTGGTTGGTTAAACATGTTGGTTGGTTAAACACGTTGGTTGGTAAAACACGTTGGATAGGCTCAATTAAAACACGCGAAAAAAAAACCTTGGATCCCGTATGAAACACATGAAACGGAAACATGCATTGATTGATTGGTTGGTTAAACACGTTGGTTGGTTAGTTAAACACGTTGGTTAAACATGTTGGTTTAATACGTTGGTGAAACACGTTGGTTAAACACGTTGGTTGGATAGGCTGAATCAAAACAAGCGAAAAAAAAACAACATTGGATCCCGTATGAAACACATGAAACGGAAACATGCATTGATTGATTGGTTTGTTGGTTGGTTAAACACGTCGGTTGGTTAGTTAAACACGTTGGTTAAACACGTTGGTTTAACACGTTGGTTAAACACGTTGGTTGGATAGGCTGAATTAAAACAAGCGGGAAAAAAACCTTGGATCCCGTATGAAACACATAAAACGGAAACATGCATTGATTGATTGGTTAGTTAAACACGTTGGTTGGTTAGTTAAACACGTTGGTTAAACATGTTGGTTCAACACGTTGGTGAAACACGTTGGTTAAACACGTTGGTTGGATAGGCTGAATTAAAACAAGCGAAAAAAAACAACATTGGATCCCGTATGAAACACATGAAACGGAAACATGCATTGATTGATTGGTTGGTTGGTTGGTTGGTTAAACACGTTGGTTAACATGTTGGTTAAACACGTTGGTTAAACACGTTGAAAAGTGTCAATTAAAACAAGCGAAAAAAAGAGACCTTGGATCCCGTATTAAACACATGAAACGGAAACTTGCTTTGATTGATTGATTGATTGATTGATTGATTGATTGTTTAATTGATTGATCGATTGATTGATTGATTGATTGATTGATTGATTGATTGATTGATTGATTGATTGATTGATTGATTGGAATTCAAAAACTCATAAAACTGTTTAAATAGTGCCAAAAAACACATAATTTGATGACCTTGACCTTTGACCTTGTGACCTTCGTCAAGGTCATTGCTCCACAAGGTCATTGCAAAAGACCGTATGGGTCAAGGACCTTTTGTTAAAGAGTTTTGCCTAAAAATGGCTTTTTAAAAACCATCAATGGGAGTTATGTCCCTTACATGATGGTAAAATCAGTATAGTCATAATGTAAAAAAGTTGCCCCTTGAAGTACCAATCATTTTTTACTGCTTAATTTTTCTGTATCTATAACCGTTCAATAGTTATAGGGAAATGAAAAACTTTTGAAAATCTAAAATATGACCTTGACCTTTGACCTTGACCTATATTTTCTAGTTTTGGTCCAATGAACTCAAATCTGAAGACCCGCAGTCTTTATGACTTACGGTTCATGAGATTTATATGCATATCGAAAATTTAAATATTCAAGGGGAAATAACTCCTATAATAGGTCACTGGATCGCTTCGGTTAAATTTATTTGAAGTTGTAACTTTTGACAAGGAACATTTAAAAAAAAACCATTTGCCGCTAAGTCTTATAGTTTATGAGGAGTAGTGATAACAGTGTTTTTTGTAATTGGGGAGATAACTCCTATAAGGTAAATAGTAAATCTTGGTTCTTCTAATACAAGAAAGATATTATACCCTTGATACATGATACCAAAGATCATTTGTATATGTTGCGTACTTTTCTTGTTTTTCGACTTTGAAAACGGCGGAAGAAAAAGAATAATAATAATAATAATAATAATAATAATAATAAACAAACGCAATACAGTAAGGTCTTTCCATTTAAGAAAGGAAAGACCTTAATAATAGGGAAAAAACTGGAGTTGTCGTTCGTTTAACGTTGATAGGATAGATAGCCCACAAACTACATTCAGTTGTAAGTGGAGGGTAAAAAAAAGGGGGGGGGGGGCAAAAGGGGGTCTCGGGGATTTTTTTTTTTTTTTTTTGTATTAACGGAACAGAATGGTTAAAAAGGCCTTTTTACAATATAAATCAATTGCTTTCAAAAAGCAATTGTAAACGGTCTTTCCCCCTTTGAAACATAGATTGATTGGGGGGGGGGGGGGGTATTGTTTGTTTTGTTTGTTTGTTTGTTTGTTTGTTTGTTTGTTTCTGTAAGGGGTCTAGTATTGTGTTACCGGAGAAGTTTCATGTTTAGTTTGGAAAGTTTTTATTTTATTTTAGGTCCAGCGCGCGCGCCAGATTGAGGAGACACCACGTGACGCGTGTTTATATTAAGAAAAACTTAGTCTTTTTATTTCTCTTTAGGTCGGGACGTTGGACAGACAACATCTATAGAGATGGAATGTACACAATGTAATTTCTTTGGTCATTATAGGAAATTGACATTTTGATCACAGTTCACCAGCAGTGCATGATTTGGATTTAATTGATCCGGTGTAACTTTAAAACACGTTTAAGGATTATTTTCTTAAAATGTATATTTTTCAGCACCAGTTTGTAACAGATAAGTTTTTCAATCCAGGAGCGGACATTTTTATTGTAGGATTTCATTGAGAATTACGGACCTTGCAAGCGATTTTTACGGCATTGCCATTCTTTTTCTCTAGGAAAAGTCTTGAGAGATATCGGCACCACGTTGTTTTATGAACCTTTAGTACATGTATGCCCTGCTGACTGTAAATTTTGGGATCGATTGGACTTGTAGTTTCAGAGTTTAAGTGATAACAAGGAGGTGGATTTTTTTTCAGAAGAGATGTAAAAACAATATTAAAGTTCAATTCTTCTTGAATAATTGATAGGTCTTTCCTTCCATTTTCTTTTAATTATACTGTCATAAATAAAAATATCATATATATTGATTGATTAATTTATTGATTAGTTGGTTGGTTGGTTGGTTGATTGATTGGTTTATTAATTAAACACTTGATATAGGGTCTCTTGAAACAAGCGAAAAAAAAGAGACCTTGGATTCCGTATTGAACACATGAAACGGAAACATGCATTAATTAATGGAATGAATTGATTGGTTAAACACGTTGGTTGGTTAAACACGTTGGTTGGTTAGTTAAACATGTTGGTTAAACACGTTGGCTCAATTAAAACAAGCAACAACAAAAAATGGATCCCGTATGAAACACATGAAACGGAAAAATGCATTGATTGATTGGTTGGTTGGTTGGTTAAACACGTTGGTTGGTTTAACATGTTGGTTGGTTAAACATGTTGGTTGGTTAAACACGTTGGTTGGTAAAACACGTTGGATAGGCTCAATTAAAACACGCGAAAAAAAAACCTTGGATCCCGTATGAAACACATGAAACGGAAACATGCATTGATTGATTGGTTGGTTAAACACGTTGGTTGGTTAGTTAAACACGTTGGTTAAACATGTTGGTTTAATACGTTGGTGAAACACGTTGGTTAAACACGTTGGTTGGATAGGCTGAATCAAAACAAGCGAAAAAAAAACAACATTGGATCCCGTATGAAACACATGAAACGGAAACATGCATTGATTGATTGGTTTGTTGGTTGGTTAAACACGTCGGTTGGTTAGTTAAACACGTTGGTTAAACACGTTGGTTTAACACGTTGGTTAAACACGTTGGTTGGATAGGCTGAATTAAAACAAGCGGGAAAAAAACCTTGGATCCCGTATGAAACACATAAAACGGAAACATGCATTGATTGATTGGTTAGTTAAACACGTTGGTTGGTTAGTTAAACACGTTGGTTAAACATGTTGGTTCAACACGTTGGTGAAACACGTTGGTTAAACACGTTGGTTGGATAGGCTGAATTAAAACAAGCGAAAAAAAACAACATTGGATCCCGTATGAAACACATGAAACGGAAACATGCATTGATTGATTGGTTGGTTGGTTGGTTGGTTAAACACGTTGGTTAACATGTTGGTTAAACACGTTGGTTAAACACGTTGAAAAGTGTCAATTAAAACAAGCGAAAAAAAGAGACCTTGGATCCCGTATTAAACACATGAAACGGAAACTTGCTTTGATTGATTGATTGATTGATTGATTGATTGATTGTTTAATTGATTGATCGATTGATTGATTGATTGATTGATTGATTGATTGATTGATTGATTGATTGATTGATTGATTGATTGGAATTCAAAAACTCATAAAACTGTTTAAATAGTGCCAAAAAACACATAATTTGATGACCTTGACCTTTGACCTTGTGACCTTCGTCAAGGTCATTGCTCCACAAGGTCATTGCAAAAGACCGTATGGGTCAAGGACCTTTTGTTAAAGAGTTTTGCCTAAAAATGGCTTTTTAAAAACCATCAATGGGAGTTATGTCCCTTACATGATGGTAAAATCAGTATAGTCATAATGTAAAAAAGTTGCCCCTTGAAGTACCAATCATTTTTTACTGCTTAATTTTTCTGTATCTATAACCGTTCAATAGTTATAGGGAAATGAAAAACTTTTGAAAATCTAAAATATGACCTTGACCTTTGACCTTGACCTATATTTTCTAGTTTTGGTCCAATGAACTCAAATCTGAAGACCCGCAGTCTTTATGACTTACGGTTCATGAGATTTATATGCATATCGAAAATTTAAATATTCAAGGGGAAATAACTCCTATAATAGGTCACTGGATCGCTTCGGTTAAATTTATTTGAAGTTGTAACTTTTGACAAGGAACATTTAAAAAAAAACCATTTGCCGCTAAGTCTTATAGTTTATGAGGAGTAGTGATAACAGTGTTTTTTGTAATTGGGGAGATAACTCCTATAAGGTAAATAGTAAATCTTGGTTCTTCTAATACAAGAAAGATATTATACCCTTGATACATGATACCAAAGATCATTTGTATATGTTGCGTACTTTTCTTGTTTTTCGACTTTGAAAACGGCGGAAGAAAAAGAATAATAATAATAATAATAATAATAATAATAATAAACAAACGCAATACAGTAAGGTCTTTCCATTTAAGAAAGGAAAGACCTTAATAATAGGGAAAAAACTGGAGTTGTCGTTCGTTTAACGTTGATAGGATAGATAGCCCACAAACTACATTCAGTTGTAAGTGGAGGGTAAAAAAAAGGGGGGGGGGGGCAAAAGGGGGTCTCGGGGATTTTTTTTTTTTTTTTTTGTATTAACGGAACAGAATGGTTAAAAAGGCCTTTTTACAATATAAATCAATTGCTTTCAAAAAGCAATTGTAAACGGTCTTTCCCCCTTTGAAACATAGATTGATTGGGGGGGGGGGGGGGTATTGTTTGTTTTGTTTGTTTGTTTGTTTGTTTGTTTGTTTGTTTCTGTAAGGGGTCTAGTATTGTGTTACCGGAGAAGTTTCATGTTTAGTTTGGAAAGTTTTTATTTTATTTTAGGTCCAGCGCGCGCGCCAGATTGAGGAGACACCACGTGACGCGTGTTTATATTAAGAAAAACTTAGTCTTTTTATTTCTCTTTAGGTCGGGACGTTGGACAGACAACATCTATAGAGATGGAATGTACACAATGTAATTTCTTTGGTCATTATAGGAAATTGACATTTTGATCACAGTTCACCAGCAGTGCATGATTTGGATTTAATTGATCCGGTGTAACTTTAAAACACGTTTAAGGATTATTTTCTTAAAATGTATATTTTTCAGCACCAGTTTGTAACAGATAAGTTTTTCAATCCAGGAGCGGACATTTTTATTGTAGGATTTCATTGAGAATTACGGACCTTGCAAGCGATTTTTACGGCATTGCCATTCTTTTTCTCTAGGAAAAGTCTTGAGAGATATCGGCACCACGTTGTTTTATGAACCTTTAGTACATGTATGCCCTGCTGACTGTAAATTTTGGGATCGATTGGACTTGTAGTTTCAGAGTTTAAGTGATAACAAGGAGGTGGATTTTTTTTCAGAAGAGATGTAAAAACAATATTAAAGTTCAATTCTTCTTGAATAATTGATAGGTCTTTCCTTCCATTTTCTTTTAATTATACTGTCATAAATAAAAATATCATATATATTGATTGATTAATTTATTGATTAGTTGGTTGGTTGGTTGGTTGATTGATTGGTTTATTAATTAAACACTTGATATAGGGTCTCTTGAAACAAGCGAAAAAAAAGAGACCTTGGATTCCGTATTGAACACATGAAACGGAAACATGCATTAATTAATGGAATGAATTGATTGGTTAAACACGTTGGTTGGTTAAACACGTTGGTTGGTTAGTTAAACATGTTGGTTAAACACGTTGGCTCAATTAAAACAAGCAACAACAAAAAATGGATCCCGTATGAAACACATGAAACGGAAAAATGCATTGATTGATTGGTTGGTTGGTTGGTTAAACACGTTGGTTGGTTTAACATGTTGGTTGGTTAAACATGTTGGTTGGTTAAACACGTTGGTTGGTAAAACACGTTGGATAGGCTCAATTAAAACACGCGAAAAAAAAACCTTGGATCCCGTATGAAACACATGAAACGGAAACATGCATTGATTGATTGGTTGGTTAAACACGTTGGTTGGTTAGTTAAACACGTTGGTTAAACATGTTGGTTTAATACGTTGGTGAAACACGTTGGTTAAACACGTTGGTTGGATAGGCTGAATCAAAACAAGCGAAAAAAAAACAACATTGGATCCCGTATGAAACACATGAAACGGAAACATGCATTGATTGATTGGTTTGTTGGTTGGTTAAACACGTCGGTTGGTTAGTTAAACACGTTGGTTAAACACGTTGGTTTAACACGTTGGTTAAACACGTTGGTTGGATAGGCTGAATTAAAACAAGCGGGAAAAAAACCTTGGATCCCGTATGAAACACATAAAACGGAAACATGCATTGATTGATTGGTTAGTTAAACACGTTGGTTGGTTAGTTAAACACGTTGGTTAAACATGTTGGTTCAACACGTTGGTGAAACACGTTGGTTAAACACGTTGGTTGGATAGGCTGAATTAAAACAAGCGAAAAAAAACAACATTGGATCCCGTATGAAACACATGAAACGGAAACATGCATTGATTGATTGGTTGGTTGGTTGGTTGGTTAAACACGTTGGTTAACATGTTGGTTAAACACGTTGGTTAAACACGTTGAAAAGTGTCAATTAAAACAAGCGAAAAAAAGAGACCTTGGATCCCGTATTAAACACATGAAACGGAAACTTGCTTTGATTGATTGATTGATTGATTGATTGATTGATTGTTTAATTGATTGATCGATTGATTGATTGATTGATTGATTGATTGATTGATTGATTGATTGATTGATTGATTGATTGATTGGAATTCAAAAACTCATAAAACTGTTTAAATAGTGCCAAAAAACACATAATTTGATGACCTTGACCTTTGACCTTGTGACCTTCGTCAAGGTCATTGCTCCACAAGGTCATTGCAAAAGACCGTATGGGTCAAGGACCTTTTGTTAAAGAGTTTTGCCTAAAAATGGCTTTTTAAAAACCATCAATGGGAGTTATGTCCCTTACATGATGGTAAAATCAGTATAGTCATAATGTAAAAAAGTTGCCCCTTGAAGTACCAATCATTTTTTACTGCTTAATTTTTCTGTATCTATAACCGTTCAATAGTTATAGGGAAATGAAAAACTTTTGAAAATCTAAAATATGACCTTGACCTTTGACCTTGACCTATATTTTCTAGTTTTGGTCCAATGAACTCAAATCTGAAGACCCGCAGTCTTTATGACTTACGGTTCATGAGATTTATATGCATATCGAAAATTTAAATATTCAAGGGGAAATAACTCCTATAATAGGTCACTGGATCGCTTCGGTTAAATTTATTTGAAGTTGTAACTTTTGACAAGGAACATTTAAAAAAAAACCATTTGCCGCTAAGTCTTATAGTTTATGAGGAGTAGTGATAACAGTGTTTTTTGTAATTGGGGAGATAACTCCTATAAGGTAAATAGTAAATCTTGGTTCTTCTAATACAAGAAAGATATTATACCCTTGATACATGATACCAAAGATCATTTGTATATGTTGCGTACTTTTCTTGTTTTTCGACTTTGAAAACGGCGGAAGAAAAAGAATAATAATAATAATAATAATAATAATAATAATAAACAAACGCAATACAGTAAGGTCTTTCCATTTAAGAAAGGAAAGACCTTAATAATAGGGAAAAAACTGGAGTTGTCGTTCGTTTAACGTTGATAGGATAGATAGCCCACAAACTACATTCAGTTGTAAGTGGAGGGTAAAAAAAAGGGGGGGGGGGGGCAAAAGGGGGTCTCGGGGATTTTTTTTTTTTTTTTTTGTATTAACGGAACAGAATGGTTAAAAAGGCCTTTTTACAATATAAATCAATTGCTTTCAAAAAGCAATTGTAAACGGTCTTTCCCCCTTTGAAACATAGATTGATTGGGGGGGGGGGGGGGGGTATTGTTTGTTTTGTTTGTTTGTTTGTTTGTTTGTTTGTTTGTTTCTGTAAGGGGTCTAGTATTGTGTTACCGGAGAAGTTTCATGTTTAGTTTGGAAAGTTTTTATTTTATTTTAGGTCCAGCGCGCGCGCCAGATTGAGGAGACACCACGTGACGCGTGTTTATATTAAGAAAAACTTAGTCTTTTTATTTCTCTT
>NC_086377.1:55715316-55734835 GCF_036588685.1 Mytilus trossulus
GTCTTTCCATTTAAGAAAGGAAAGACCTTAATAATAGGGAAAAAACTGGAGTTGTCGTTCGTTTAACGTTGATAGGATAGATAGCCCACAAACTACATTCAGTTGTAAGTGGAGGGTAAAAAAAAGGGGGGGGGGGGCAAAAGGGGGGTCTCGGGGATTTTTTTTTTTTTTTTTGTATTAACGGAACAGAATGGTTAAAAAGGCCTTTTTACAATATAAATCAATTGCTTTCAAAAAGCAATTGTAAACGGTCTTTCCCCCTTTGAAACATAGATTGATTGGGGGGGGGGGGGTATTGTTTGTTTTGTTTGTTTGTTTGTTTGTTTGTTTGTTTGTTTCTGTAAGGGGTCTAGTATTGTGTTACCGGAGAAGTTTCATGTTTAGTTTGGAAAGTTTTTATTTTATTTTAGGTCCAGCGCGCGCGCCAGATTGAGGAGACACCACGTGACGCGTGTTTATATTAAGAAAAACTTAGTCTTTTTATTTCTCTTTAGGTCGGGACGTTGGACAGACAACATCTATAGAGATGGAATGTACACAATGTAATTTCTTTGGTCATTATAGGAAATTGACATTTTGATCACAGTTCACCAGCAGTGCATGATTTGGATTTAATTGATCCGGTGTAACTTTAAAACACGTTTAAGGATTATTTTCTTAAAATGTATATTTTTCAGCACCAGTTTGTAACAGATAAGTTTTTCAATCCAGGAGCGGACATTTTTATTGTAGGATTTCATTGAGAATTACGGACCTTGCAAGCGATTTTTACGGCATTGCCATTCTTTTTCTCTAGGAAAAGTCTTGAGAGATATCGGCACCACGTTGTTTTATGAACCTTTAGTACATGTATGCCCTGCTGACTGTAAATTTTGGGATCGATTGGACTTGTAGTTTCAGAGTTTAAGTGATAACAAGGAGGTGGATTTTTTTTCAGAAGAGATGTAAAAACAATATTAAAGTTCAATTCTTCTTGAATAATTGATAGGTCTTTCCTTCCATTTTCTTTTAATTATACTGTCATAAATAAAAATATCATATATATTGATTGATTAATTTATTGATTAGTTGGTTGGTTGGTTGGTTGATTGATTGGTTTATTAATTAAACACTTGATATAGGGTCTCTTGAAACAAGCGAAAAAAAAGAGACCTTGGATTCCGTATTGAACACATGAAACGGAAACATGCATTAATTAATGGAATGAATTGATTGGTTAAACACGTTGGTTGGTTAAACACGTTGGTTGGTTAGTTAAACATGTTGGTTAAACACGTTGGCTCAATTAAAACAAGCAACAACAAAAAATGGATCCCGTATGAAACACATGAAACGGAAAAATGCATTGATTGATTGGTTGGTTGGTTGGTTAAACACGTTGGTTGGTTTAACATGTTGGTTGGTTAAACATGTTGGTTGGTTAAACACGTTGGTTGGTAAAACACGTTGGATAGGCTCAATTAAAACACGCGAAAAAAAAACCTTGGATCCCGTATGAAACACATGAAACGGAAACATGCATTGATTGATTGGTTGGTTAAACACGTTGGTTGGTTAGTTAAACACGTTGGTTAAACATGTTGGTTTAATACGTTGGTGAAACACGTTGGTTAAACACGTTGGTTGGATAGGCTGAATCAAAACAAGCGAAAAAAAAACAACATTGGATCCCGTATGAAACACATGAAACGGAAACATGCATTGATTGATTGGTTTGTTGGTTGGTTAAACACGTCGGTTGGTTAGTTAAACACGTTGGTTAAACACGTTGGTTTAACACGTTGGTTAAACACGTTGGTTGGATAGGCTGAATTAAAACAAGCGGGAAAAAAACCTTGGATCCCGTATGAAACACATAAAACGGAAACATGCATTGATTGATTGGTTAGTTAAACACGTTGGTTGGTTAGTTAAACACGTTGGTTAAACATGTTGGTTCAACACGTTGGTGAAACACGTTGGTTAAACACGTTGGTTGGATAGGCTGAATTAAAACAAGCGAAAAAAAACAACATTGGATCCCGTATGAAACACATGAAACGGAAACATGCATTGATTGATTGGTTGGTTGGTTGGTTGGTTAAACACGTTGGTTAACATGTTGGTTAAACACGTTGGTTAAACACGTTGAAAAGTGTCAATTAAAACAAGCGAAAAAAAGAGACCTTGGATCCCGTATTAAACACATGAAACGGAAACTTGCTTTGATTGATTGATTGATTGATTGATTGATTGATTGTTTAATTGATTGATCGATTGATTGATTGATTGATTGATTGATTGATTGATTGATTGATTGATTGATTGATTGATTGATTGGAATTCAAAAACTCATAAAACTGTTTAAATAGTGCCAAAAAACACATAATTTGATGACCTTGACCTTTGACCTTGTGACCTTCGTCAAGGTCATTGCTCCACAAGGTCATTGCAAAAGACCGTATGGGTCAAGGACCTTTTGTTAAAGAGTTTTGCCTAAAAATGGCTTTTTAAAAACCATCAATGGGAGTTATGTCCCTTACATGATGGTAAAATCAGTATAGTCATAATGTAAAAAAGTTGCCCCTTGAAGTACCAATCATTTTTTACTGCTTAATTTTTCTGTATCTATAACCGTTCAATAGTTATAGGGAAATGAAAAACTTTTGAAAATCTAAAATATGACCTTGACCTTTGACCTTGACCTATATTTTCTAGTTTTGGTCCAATGAACTCAAATCTGAAGACCCGCAGTCTTTATGACTTACGGTTCATGAGATTTATATGCATATCGAAAATTTAAATATTCAAGGGGAAATAACTCCTATAATAGGTCACTGGATCGCTTCGGTTAAATTTATTTGAAGTTGTAACTTTTGACAAGGAACATTTAAAAAAAAACCATTTGCCGCTAAGTCTTATAGTTTATGAGGAGTAGTGATAACAGTGTTTTTTGTAATTGGGGAGATAACTCCTATAAGGTAAATAGTAAATCTTGGTTCTTCTAATACAAGAAAGATATTATACCCTTGATACATGATACCAAAGATCATTTGTATATGTTGCGTACTTTTCTTGTTTTTCGACTTTGAAAACGGCGGAAGAAAAAGAATAATAATAATAATAATAATAATAATAATAATAAACAAACGCAATACAGTAAGGTCTTTCCATTTAAGAAAGGAAAGACCTTAATAATAGGGAAAAAAACTGGAGTTGTCGTTCGTTTAACGTTGATAGGATAGATAGCCCACAAACTACATTCAGTTGTAAGTGGAGGGTAAAAAAAAGGGGGGGGGGGCAAAAGGGGGTCTCGGGGATTTTTTTTTTTTTTTTTGTATTAACGGAACAGAATGGTTAAAAAGGCCTTTTTACAATATAAATCAATTGCTTTCAAAAAGCAATTGTAAACGGTCTTTCCCCCTTTGAAACATAGATTGATTGGGGGGGGGGGGGTATTGTTTGTTTTGTTTGTTTGTTTGTTTGTTTGTTTGTTTGTTTCTGTAAGGGGTCTAGTATTGTGTTACCGGAGAAGTTTCATGTTTAGTTTGGAAAGTTTTTATTTTATTTTAGGTCCAGCGCGCGCGCCAGATTGAGGAGACACCACGTGACGCGTGTTTATATTAAGAAAAACTTAGTCTTTTTATTTCTCTTTAGGTCGGGACGTTGGACAGACAACATCTATAGAGATGGAATGTACACAATGTAATTTCTTTGGTCATTATAGGAAATTGACATTTTGATCACAGTTCACCAGCAGTGCATGATTTGGATTTAATTGATCCGGTGTAACTTTAAAACACGTTTAAGGATTATTTTCTTAAAATGTATATTTTTCAGCACCAGTTTGTAACAGATAAGTTTTTCAATCCAGGAGCGGACATTTTTATTGTAGGATTTCATTGAGAATTACGGACCTTGCAAGCGATTTTTACGGCATTGCCATTCTTTTTCTCTAGGAAAAGTCTTGAGAGATATCGGCACCACGTTGTTTTATGAACCTTTAGTACATGTATGCCCTGCTGACTGTAAATTTTGGGATCGATTGGACTTGTAGTTTCAGAGTTTAAGTGATAACAAGGAGGTGGATTTTTTTTCAGAAGAGATGTAAAAACAATATTAAAGTTCAATTCTTCTTGAATAATTGATAGGTCTTTCCTTCCATTTTCTTTTAATTATACTGTCATAAATAAAAATATCATATATATTGATTGATTAATTTATTGATTAGTTGGTTGGTTGGTTGGTTGATTGATTGGTTTATTAATTAAACACTTGATATAGGGTCTCTTGAAACAAGCGAAAAAAAAGAGACCTTGGATTCCGTATTGAACACATGAAACGGAAACATGCATTAATTAATGGAATGAATTGATTGGTTAAACACGTTGGTTGGTTAAACACGTTGGTTGGTTAGTTAAACATGTTGGTTAAACACGTTGGCTCAATTAAAACAAGCAACAACAAAAAATGGATCCCGTATGAAACACATGAAACGGAAAAATGCATTGATTGATTGGTTGGTTGGTTGGTTAAACACGTTGGTTGGTTTAACATGTTGGTTGGTTAAACATGTTGGTTGGTTTAAACACGTTGGTTGGTAAAACACGTTGGATAGGCTCAATTAAAACACGCGAAAAAAAAAACCTTGGATCCCGTATGAAACACATGAAACGGAAACATGCATTGATTGATTGGTTGGTTAAACACGTTGGTTGGTTAGTTAAACACGTTGGTTAAACATGTTGGTTTAATACGTTGGTGAAACACGTTGGTTAAACACGTTGGTTGGATAGGCTGAATCAAAACAAGCGAAAAAAAAACAACATTGGATCCCGTATGAAACACATGAAACGGAAACATGCATTGATTGATTGGTTTGTTGGTTGGTTAAACACGTCGGTTGGTTAGTTAAACACGTTGGTTAAACACGTTGGTTTAACACGTTGGTTAAACACGTTGGTTGGATAGGCTGAATTAAAACAAGCGGGAAAAAAACCTTGGATCCCGTATGAAACACATAAAACGGAAACATGCATTGATTGATTGGTTAGTTAAACACGTTGGTTGGTTAGTTAAACACGTTGGTTAAACATGTTGGTTCAACACGTTGGTGAAACACGTTGGTTAAACACGTTGGTTGGATAGGCTGAATTAAAACAAGCGAAAAAAAACAACATTGGATCCCGTATGAAACACATGAAACGGAAACATGCATTGATTGATTGGTTGGTTGGTTGGTTGGTTAAACACGTTGGTTAACATGTTGGTTAAACACGTTGGTTAAACACGTTGAAAAGTGTCAATTAAAACAAGCGAAAAAAAGAGACCTTGGATCCCGTATTAAACACATGAAACGGAAACTTGCTTTGATTGATTGATTGATTGATTGATTGATTGATTGTTTAATTGATTGATCGATTGATTGATTGATTGATTGATTGATTGATTGATTGATTGATTGATTGATTGATTGATTGATTGGAATTCAAAAACTCATAAAACTGTTTAAATAGTGCCAAAAAACACATAATTTGATGACCTTGACCTTTGACCTTGTGACCTTCGTCAAGGTCATTGCTCCACAAGGTCATTGCAAAAGACCGTATGGGTCAAGGACCTTTTGTTAAAGAGTTTTGCCTAAAAATGGCTTTTTAAAAACCATCAATGGGAGTTATGTCCCTTACATGATGGTAAAATCAGTATAGTCATAATGTAAAAAAGTTGCCCCTTGAAGTACCAATCATTTTTTACTGCTTAATTTTTCTGTATCTATAACCGTTCAATAGTTATAGGGAAATGAAAAACTTTTGAAAATCTAAAATATGACCTTGACCTTTGACCTTGACCTATATTTTCTAGTTTTGGTCCAATGAACTCAAATCTGAAGACCCGCAGTCTTTATGACTTACGGTTCATGAGATTTATATGCATATCGAAAATTTAAATATTCAAGGGGAAATAACTCCTATAATAGGTCACTGGATCGCTTCGGTTAAATTTATTTGAAGTTGTAACTTTTGACAAGGAACATTTAAAAAAAAACCATTTGCCGCTAAGTCTTATAGTTTATGAGGAGTAGTGATAACAGTGTTTTTTGTAATTGGGGAGATAACTCCTATAAGGTAAATAGTAAATCTTGGTTCTTCTAATACAAGAAAGATATTATACCCTTGATACATGATACCAAAGATCATTTGTATATGTTGCGTACTTTTCTTGTTTTTCGACTTTGAAAACGGCGGAAGAAAAAGAATAATAATAATAATAATAATAATAATAATAATAAACAAACGCAATACAGTAAGGTCTTTCCATTTAAGAAAGGAAAGACCTTAATAATAGGGAAAAAACTGGAGTTGTCGTTCGTTTAACGTTGATAGGATAGATAGCCCACAAACTACATTCAGTTGTAAGTGGAGGGTAAAAAAAAGGGGGGGGGGGGCAAAAGGGGGTCTCGGGGATTTTTTTTTTTTTTTTTTGTATTAACGGAACAGAATGGTTAAAAAGGCCTTTTTACAATATAAATCAATTGCTTTCAAAAAGCAATTGTAAACGGTCTTTCCCCCTTTGAAACATAGATTGATTGGGGGGGGGGGGGGGTATTGTTTGTTTTGTTTGTTTGTTTGTTTGTTTGTTTGTTTGTTTCTGTAAGGGGTCTAGTATTGTGTTACCGGAGAAGTTTCATGTTTAGTTTGGAAAGTTTTTATTTTATTTTAGGTCCAGCGCGCGCGCCAGATTGAGGAGACACCACGTGACGCGTGTTTATATTAAGAAAAACTTAGTCTTTTTATTTCTCTTTAGGTCGGGACGTTGGACAGACAACATCTATAGAGATGGAATGTACACAATGTAATTTCTTTGGTCATTATAGGAAATTGACATTTTGATCACAGTTCACCAGCAGTGCATGATTTGGATTTAATTGATCCGGTGTAACTTTAAAACACGTTTAAGGATTATTTTCTTAAAATGTATATTTTTCAGCACCAGTTTGTAACAGATAAGTTTTTCAATCCAGGAGCGGACATTTTTATTGTAGGATTTCATTGAGAATTACGGACCTTGCAAGCGATTTTTACGGCATTGCCATTCTTTTTCTCTAGGAAAAGTCTTGAGAGATATCGGCACCACGTTGTTTTATGAACCTTTAGTACATGTATGCCCTGCTGACTGTAAATTTTGGGATCGATTGGACTTGTAGTTTCAGAGTTTAAGTGATAACAAGGAGGTGGATTTTTTTTCAGAAGAGATGTAAAAACAATATTAAAGTTCAATTCTTCTTGAATAATTGATAGGTCTTTCCTTCCATTTTCTTTTAATTATACTGTCATAAATAAAAATATCATATATATTGATTGATTAATTTATTGATTAGTTGGTTGGTTGGTTGGTTGATTGATTGGTTTATTAATTAAACACTTGATATAGGGTCTCTTGAAACAAGCGAAAAAAAAGAGACCTTGGATTCCGTATTGAACACATGAAACGGAAACATGCATTAATTAATGGAATGAATTGATTGGTTAAACACGTTGGTTGGTTAAACACGTTGGTTGGTTAGTTAAACATGTTGGTTAAACACGTTGGCTCAATTAAAACAAGCAACAACAAAAAATGGATCCCGTATGAAACACATGAAACGGAAAAATGCATTGATTGATTGGTTGGTTGGTTGGTTAAACACGTTGGTTGGTTTAACATGTTGGTTGGTTAAACATGTTGGTTGGTTAAACACGTTGGTTGGTAAAACACGTTGGATAGGCTCAATTAAAACACGCGAAAAAAAAACCTTGGATCCCGTATGAAACACATGAAACGGAAACATGCATTGATTGATTGGTTGGTTAAACACGTTGGTTGGTTAGTTAAACACGTTGGTTAAACATGTTGGTTTAATACGTTGGTGAAACACGTTGGTTAAACACGTTGGTTGGATAGGCTGAATCAAAACAAGCGAAAAAAAAACAACATTGGATCCCGTATGAAACACATGAAACGGAAACATGCATTGATTGATTGGTTTGTTGGTTGGTTAAACACGTCGGTTGGTTAGTTAAACACGTTGGTTAAACACGTTGGTTTAACACGTTGGTTAAACACGTTGGTTGGATAGGCTGAATTAAAACAAGCGGGAAAAAAACCTTGGATCCCGTATGAAACACATAAAACGGAAACATGCATTGATTGATTGGTTAGTTAAACACGTTGGTTGGTTAGTTAAACACGTTGGTTAAACATGTTGGTTCAACACGTTGGTGAAACACGTTGGTTAAACACGTTGGTTGGATAGGCTGAATTAAAACAAGCGAAAAAAAACAACATTGGATCCCGTATGAAACACATGAAACGGAAACATGCATTGATTGATTGGTTGGTTGGTTGGTTGGTTAAACACGTTGGTTAACATGTTGGTTAAACACGTTGGTTAAACACGTTGAAAAGTGTCAATTAAAACAAGCGAAAAAAAGAGACCTTGGATCCCGTATTAAACACATGAAACGGAAACTTGCTTTGATTGATTGATTGATTGATTGATTGATTGATTGTTTAATTGATTGATCGATTGATTGATTGATTGATTGATTGATTGATTGATTGATTGATTGATTGATTGATTGATTGATTGGAATTCAAAAACTCATAAAACTGTTTAAATAGTGCCAAAAAACACATAATTTGATGACCTTGACCTTTGACCTTGTGACCTTCGTCAAGGTCATTGCTCCACAAGGTCATTGCAAAAGACCGTATGGGTCAAGGACCTTTTGTTAAAGAGTTTTGCCTAAAAATGGCTTTTTAAAAACCATCAATGGGAGTTATGTCCCTTACATGATGGTAAAATCAGTATAGTCATAATGTAAAAAAGTTGCCCCTTGAAGTACCAATCATTTTTTACTGCTTAATTTTTCTGTATCTATAACCGTTCAATAGTTATAGGGAAATGAAAAACTTTTGAAAATCTAAAATATGACCTTGACCTTTGACCTTGACCTATATTTTCTAGTTTTGGTCCAATGAACTCAAATCTGAAGACCCGCAGTCTTTATGACTTACGGTTCATGAGATTTATATGCATATCGAAAATTTAAATATTCAAGGGGAAATAACTCCTATAATAGGTCACTGGATCGCTTCGGTTAAATTTATTTGAAGTTGTAACTTTTGACAAGGAACATTTAAAAAAAAACCATTTGCCGCTAAGTCTTATAGTTTATGAGGAGTAGTGATAACAGTGTTTTTTGTAATTGGGGAGATAACTCCTATAAGGTAAATAGTAAATCTTGGTTCTTCTAATACAAGAAAGATATTATACCCTTGATACATGATACCAAAGATCATTTGTATATGTTGCGTACTTTTCTTGTTTTTCGACTTTGAAAACGGCGGAAGAAAAAGAATAATAATAATAATAATAATAATAATAATAAACAAACGCAATACAGTAAGGTCTTTCCATTTAAGAAAGGAAAGACCTTAATAATAGGGAAAAAACTGGAGTTGTCGTTCGTTTAACGTTGATAGGATAGATAGCCCACAAACTACATTCAGTTGTAAGTGGAGGGTAAAAAAAAGGGGGGGGGGGGCAAAAGGGGGTCTCGGGGATTTTTTTTTTTTTTTTTTGTATTAACGGAACAGAATGGTTAAAAAGGCCTTTTTACAATATAAATCAATTGCTTTCAAAAAGCAATTGTAAACGGTCTTTCCCCCTTTGAAACATAGATTGATTGGGGGGGGGGGGGGTATTGTTTGTTTTGTTTGTTTGTTTGTTTGTTTGTTTGTTTGTTTCTGTAAGGGGTCTAGTATTGTGTTACCGGAGAAGTTTCATGTTTAGTTTGGAAAGTTTTTATTTTATTTTAGGTCCAGCGCGCGCGCCAGATTGAGGAGACACCACGTGACGCGTGTTTATATTAAGAAAAACTTAGTCTTTTTATTTCTCTTTAGGTCGGGACGTTGGACAGACAACATCTATAGAGATGGAATGTACACAATGTAATTTCTTTGGTCATTATAGGAAATTGACATTTTGATCACAGTTCACCAGCAGTGCATGATTTGGATTTAATTGATCCGGTGTAACTTTAAAACACGTTTAAGGATTATTTTCTTAAAATGTATATTTTTCAGCACCAGTTTGTAACAGATAAGTTTTTCAATCCAGGAGCGGACATTTTTATTGTAGGATTTCATTGAGAATTACGGACCTTGCAAGCGATTTTTACGGCATTGCCATTCTTTTTCTCTAGGAAAAGTCTTGAGAGATATCGGCACCACGTTGTTTTATGAACCTTTAGTACATGTATGCCCTGCTGACTGTAAATTTTGGGATCGATTGGACTTGTAGTTTCAGAGTTTAAGTGATAACAAGGAGGTGGATTTTTTTTCAGAAGAGATGTAAAAACAATATTAAAGTTCAATTCTTCTTGAATAATTGATAGGTCTTTCCTTCCATTTTCTTTTAATTATACTGTCATAAATAAAAATATCATATATATTGATTGATTAATTTATTGATTAGTTGGTTGGTTGGTTGGTTGATTGATTGGTTTATTAATTAAACACTTGATATAGGGTCTCTTGAAACAAGCGAAAAAAAAGAGACCTTGGATTCCGTATTGAACACATGAAACGGAAACATGCATTAATTAATGGAATGAATTGATTGGTTAAACACGTTGGTTGGTTAAACACGTTGGTTGGTTAGTTAAACATGTTGGTTAAACACGTTGGCTCAATTAAAACAAGCAACAACAAAAAATGGATCCCGTATGAAACACATGAAACGGAAAAATGCATTGATTGATTGGTTGGTTGGTTGGTTAAACACGTTGGTTGGTTTAACATGTTGGTTGGTTAAACATGTTGGTTGGTTAAACACGTTGGTTGGTAAAACACGTTGGATAGGCTCAATTAAAACACGCGAAAAAAAAACCTTGGATCCCGTATGAAACACATGAAACGGAAACATGCATTGATTGATTGGTTGGTTAAACACGTTGGTTGGTTAGTTAAACACGTTGGTTAAACATGTTGGTTTAATACGTTGGTGAAACACGTTGGTTAAACACGTTGGTTGGATAGGCTGAATCAAAACAAGCGAAAAAAAAACAACATTGGATCCCGTATGAAACACATGAAACGGAAACATGCATTGATTGATTGGTTTGTTGGTTGGTTAAACACGTCGGTTGGTTAGTTAAACACGTTGGTTAAACACGTTGGTTTAACACGTTGGTTAAACACGTTGGTTGGATAGGCTGAATTAAAACAAGCGGGAAAAAAACCTTGGATCCCGTATGAAACACATAAAACGGAAACATGCATTGATTGATTGGTTAGTTAAACACGTTGGTTGGTTAGTTAAACACGTTGGTTAAACATGTTGGTTCAACACGTTGGTGAAACACGTTGGTTAAACACGTTGGTTGGATAGGCTGAATTAAAACAAGCGAAAAAAAACAACATTGGATCCCGTATGAAACACATGAAACGGAAACATGCATTGATTGATTGGTTGGTTGGTTGGTTGGTTAAACACGTTGGTTAACATGTTGGTTAAACACGTTGGTTAAACACGTTGAAAAGTGTCAATTAAAACAAGCGAAAAAAAGAGACCTTGGATCCCGTATTAAACACATGAAACGGAAACTTGCTTTGATTGATTGATTGATTGATTGATTGATTGATTGTTTAATTGATTGATCGATTGATTGATTGATTGATTGATTGATTGATTGATTGATTGATTGATTGATTGATTGATTGATTGGAATTCAAAAACTCATAAAACTGTTTAAATAGTGCCAAAAAACACATAATTTGATGACCTTGACCTTTGACCTTGTGACCTTCGTCAAGGTCATTGCTCCACAAGGTCATTGCAAAAGACCGTATGGGTCAAGGACCTTTTGTTAAAGAGTTTTGCCTAAAAATGGCTTTTTAAAAACCATCAATGGGAGTTATGTCCCTTACATGATGGTAAAATCAGTATAGTCATAATGTAAAAAAGTTGCCCCTTGAAGTACCAATCATTTTTTACTGCTTAATTTTTCTGTATCTATAACCGTTCAATAGTTATAGGGAAATGAAAAACTTTTGAAAATCTAAAATATGACCTTGACCTTTGACCTTGACCTATATTTTCTAGTTTTGGTCCAATGAACTCAAATCTGAAGACCCGCAGTCTTTATGACTTACGGTTCATGAGATTTATATGCATATCGAAAATTTAAATATTCAAGGGGAAATAACTCCTATAATAGGTCACTGGATCGCTTCGGTTAAATTTATTTGAAGTTGTAACTTTTGACAAGGAACATTTAAAAAAAAACCATTTGCCGCTAAGTCTTATAGTTTATGAGGAGTAGTGATAACAGTGTTTTTTGTAATTGGGGAGATAACTCCTATAAGGTAAATAGTAAATCTTGGTTCTTCTAATACAAGAAAGATATTATACCCTTGATACATGATACCAAAGATCATTTGTATATGTTGCGTACTTTTCTTGTTTTTCGACTTTGAAAACGGCGGAAGAAAAAGAATAATAATAATAATAATAATAATAATAATAATAAACAAACGCAATACAGTAAGGTCTTTCCATTTAAGAAAGGAAAGACCTTAATAATAGGGAAAAAACTGGAGTTGTCGTTCGTTTAACGTTGATAGGATAGATAGCCCACAAACTACATTCAGTTGTAAGTGGAGGGTAAAAAAAAGGGGGGGGGGGCAAAAGGGGGTCTCGGGGATTTTTTTTTTTTTTTTTTGTATTAACGGAACAGAATGGTTAAAAAGGCCTTTTTACAATATAAATCAATTGCTTTCAAAAAGCAATTGTAAACGGTCTTTCCCCCTTTGAAACATAGATTGATTGGGGGGGGGGGGGGTATTGTTTGTTTTGTTTGTTTGTTTGTTTGTTTGTTTGTTTGTTTCTGTAAGGGGTCTAGTATTGTGTTACCGGAGAAGTTTCATGTTTAGTTTGGAAAGTTTTTATTTTATTTTAGGTCCAGCGCGCGCGCCAGATTGAGGAGACACCACGTGACGCGTGTTTATATTAAGAAAAACTTAGTCTTTTTATTTCTCTTTAGGTCGGGACGTTGGACAGACAACATCTATAGAGATGGAATGTACACAATGTAATTTCTTTGGTCATTATAGGAAATTGACATTTTGATCACAGTTCACCAGCAGTGCATGATTTGGATTTAATTGATCCGGTGTAACTTTAAAACACGTTTAAGGATTATTTTCTTAAAATGTATATTTTTCAGCACCAGTTTGTAACAGATAAGTTTTTCAATCCAGGAGCGGACATTTTTATTGTAGGATTTCATTGAGAATTACGGACCTTGCAAGCGATTTTTACGGCATTGCCATTCTTTTTCTCTAGGAAAAGTCTTGAGAGATATCGGCACCACGTTGTTTTATGAACCTTTAGTACATGTATGCCCTGCTGACTGTAAATTTTGGGATCGATTGGACTTGTAGTTTCAGAGTTTAAGTGATAACAAGGAGGTGGATTTTTTTTCAGAAGAGATGTAAAAACAATATTAAAGTTCAATTCTTCTTGAATAATTGATAGGTCTTTCCTTCCATTTTCTTTTAATTATACTGTCATAAATAAAAATATCATATATATTGATTGATTAATTTATTGATTAGTTGGTTGGTTGGTTGGTTGATTGATTGGTTTATTAATTAAACACTTGATATAGGGTCTCTTGAAACAAGCGAAAAAAAAGAGACCTTGGATTCCGTATTGAACACATGAAACGGAAACATGCATTAATTAATGGAATGAATTGATTGGTTAAACACGTTGGTTGGTTAAACACGTTGGTTGGTTAGTTAAACATGTTGGTTAAACACGTTGGCTCAATTAAAACAAGCAACAACAAAAAATGGATCCCGTATGAAACACATGAAACGGAAAAATGCATTGATTGATTGGTTGGTTGGTTGGTTAAACACGTTGGTTGGTTTAACATGTTGGTTGGTTAAACATGTTGGTTGGTTAAACACGTTGGTTGGTAAAACACGTTGGATAGGCTCAATTAAAACACGCGAAAAAAAAACCTTGGATCCCGTATGAAACACATGAAACGGAAACATGCATTGATTGATTGGTTGGTTAAACACGTTGGTTGGTTAGTTAAACACGTTGGTTAAACATGTTGGTTTAATACGTTGGTGAAACACGTTGGTTAAACACGTTGGTTGGATAGGCTGAATCAAAACAAGCGAAAAAAAAACAACATTGGATCCCGTATGAAACACATGAAACGGAAACATGCATTGATTGATTGGTTTGTTGGTTGGTTAAACACGTCGGTTGGTTAGTTAAACACGTTGGTTAAACACGTTGGTTTAACACGTTGGTTAAACACGTTGGTTGGATAGGCTGAATTAAAACAAGCGGGAAAAAAACCTTGGATCCCGTATGAAACACATAAAACGGAAACATGCATTGATTGATTGGTTAGTTAAACACGTTGGTTGGTTAGTTAAACACGTTGGTTTAAACATGTTGGTTCAACACGTTGGTGAAACACGTTGGTTAAACACGTTGGTTGGATAGGCTGAATTAAAACAAGCGAAAAAAAACAACATTGGATCCCGTATGAAACACATGAAACGGAAACATGCATTGATTGATTGGTTGGTTGGTTGGTTGGTTAAACACGTTGGTTAACATGTTGGTTTAAACACGTTGGTTAAACACGTTGAAAAGTGTCAATTAAAACAAGCGAAAAAAAGAGACCTTGGATCCCGTATTAAACACATGAAACGGAAACTTGCTTTGATTGATTGATTGATTGATTGATTGATTGATTGTTTAATTGATTGATCGATTGATTGATTGATTGATTGATTGATTGATTGATTGATTGATTGATTGATTGATTGATTGATTGGAATTCAAAAACTCATAAAACTGTTTAAATAGTGCCAAAAAACACATAATTTGATGACCTTGACCTTTGACCTTGTGACCTTCGTCAAGGTCATTGCTCCACAAGGTCATTGCAAAAGACCGTATGGGTCAAGGACCTTTTGTTAAAGAGTTTTGCCTAAAAATGGCTTTTTAAAAACCATCAATGGGAGTTATGTCCCTTACATGATGGTAAAATCAGTATAGTCATAATGTAAAAAAGTTGCCCCTTGAAGTACCAATCATTTTTTACTGCTTAATTTTTCTGTATCTATAACCGTTCAATAGTTATAGGGAAATGAAAAACTTTTGAAAATCTAAAATATGACCTTGACCTTTGACCTTGACCTATATTTTCTAGTTTTGGTCCAATGAACTCAAATCTGAAGACCCGCAGTCTTTATGACTTACGGTTCATGAGATTTATATGCATATCGAAAATTTAAATATTCAAGGGGAAATAACTCCTATAATAGGTCACTGGATCGCTTCGGTTAAATTTATTTGAAGTTGTAACTTTTGACAAGGAACATTTAAAAAAAAACCATTTGCCGCTAAGTCTTATAGTTTATGAGGAGTAGTGATAACAGTGTTTTTTGTAATTGGGGAGATAACTCCTATAAGGTAAATAGTAAATCTTGGTTCTTCTAATACAAGAAAGATATTATACCCTTGATACATGATACCAAAGATCATTTGTATATGTTGCGTACTTTTCTTGTTTTTCGACTTTGAAAACGGCGGAAGAAAAAGAATAATAATAATAATAATAATAATAATAATAATAAACAAACGCAATACAGTAAGGTCTTTCCATTTAAGAAAGGAAAGACCTTAATAATAGGGAAAAAACTGGAGTTGTCGTTCGTTTAACGTTGATAGGATAGATAGCCCACAAACTACATTCAGTTGTAAGTGGAGGGTAAAAAAAAGGGGGGGGGGGGGCAAAAGGGGGTCTCGGGGATTTTTTTTTTTTTTTTTTGTATTAACGGAACAGAATGGTTAAAAAGGCCTTTTTACAATATAAATCAATTGCTTTCAAAAAGCAATTGTAAACGGTCTTTCCCCCTTTGAAACATAGATTGATTGGGGGGGGGGGGGGTATTGTTTGTTTTGTTTGTTTGTTTGTTTGTTTGTTTGTTTGTTTCTGTAAGGGGTCTAGTATTGTGTTACCGGAGAAGTTTCATGTTTAGTTTGGAAAGTTTTTATTTTATTTTAGGTCCAGCGCGCGCGCCAGATTGAGGAGACACCACGTGACGCGTGTTTATATTAAGAAAAACTTAGTCTTTTTATTTCTCTTTAGGTCGGGACGTTGGACAGACAACATCTATAGAGATGGAATGTACACAATGTAATTTCTTTGGTCATTATAGGAAATTGACATTTTGATCACAGTTCACCAGCAGTGCATGATTTGGATTTAATTGATCCGGTGTAACTTTAAAACACGTTTAAGGATTATTTTCTTAAAATGTATATTTTTCAGCACCAGTTTGTAACAGATAAGTTTTTCAATCCAGGAGCGGACATTTTTATTGTAGGATTTCATTGAGAATTACGGACCTTGCAAGCGATTTTTACGGCATTGCCATTCTTTTTCTCTAGGAAAAGTCTTGAGAGATATCGGCACCACGTTGTTTTATGAACCTTTAGTACATGTATGCCCTGCTGACTGTAAATTTTGGGATCGATTGGACTTGTAGTTTCAGAGTTTAAGTGATAACAAGGAGGTGGATTTTTTTTCAGAAGAGATGTAAAAACAATATTAAAGTTCAATTCTTCTTGAATAATTGATAGGTCTTTCCTTCCATTTTCTTTAATTATACTGTCATAAATAAAAATATCATATATATTGATTGATTAATTTATTGATTAGTTGGTTGGTTGGTTGGTTGATTGATTGGTTTATTAATTAAACACTTGATATAGGGTCTCTTGAAACAAGCGAAAAAAAAGAGACCTTGGATTCCGTATTGAACACATGAAACGGAAACATGCATTAATTAATGGAATGAATTGATTGGTTAAACACGTTGGTTGGTTAAACACGTTGGTTGGTTAGTTAAACATGTTGGTTAAACACGTTGGCTCAATTAAAACAAGCAACAACAAAAAATGGATCCCGTATGAAACACATGAAACGGAAAAATGCATTGATTGATTGGTTGGTTGGTTGGTTAAACACGTTGGTTGGTTTAACATGTTGGTTGGTTAAACATGTTGGTTGGTTAAACACGTTGGTTGGTAAAAACACGTTGGATAGGCTCAATTAAAACACGCGAAAAAAAAACCTTGGATCCCGTATGAAACACATGAAACGGAAACATGCATTGATTGATTGGTTGGTTAAACACGTTGGTTGGTTAGTTAAACACGTTGGTTAAACATGTTGGTTTAATACGTTGGTGAAACACGTTGGTTAAACACGTTGGTTGGATAGGCTGAATCAAAACAAGCGAAAAAAAAACAACATTGGATCCCGTATGAAACACATGAAACGGAAACATGCATTGATTGATTGGTTTGTTGGTTGGTTAAACACGTCGGTTGGTTAGTTAAACACGTTGGTTAAACACGTTGGTTTAACACGTTGGTTAAACACGTTGGTTGGATAGGCTGAATTAAAACAAGCGGGAAAAAAACCTTGGATCCCGTATGAAACACATAAAACGGAAACATGCATTGATTGATTGGTTAGTTAAACACGTTGGTTGGTTAGTTAAACACGTTGGTTAAACATGTTGGTTCAACACGTTGGTGAAACACGTTGGTTAAACACGTTGGTTGGATAGGCTGAATTAAAACAAGCGAAAAAAAACAACATTGGATCCCGTATGAAACACATGAAACGGAAACATGCATTGATTGATTGGTTGGTTGGTTGGTTGGTTAAACACGTTGGTTAACATGTTGGTTAAACACGTTGGTTAAACACGTTGAAAAGTGTCAATTAAAACAAGCGAAAAAAAGAGACCTTGGATCCCGTATTAAACACATGAAACGGAAACTTGCTTTGATTGATTGATTGATTGATTGATTGATTGATTGTTTAATTGATTGATCGATTGATTGATTGATTGATTGATTGATTGATTGATTGATTGATTGATTGATTGATTGATTGATTGGAATTCAAAAACTCATAAAACTGTTTAAATAGTGCCAAAAAACACATAATTTGATGACCTTGACCTTTGACCTTGTGACCTTCGTCAAGGTCATTGCTCCACAAGGTCATTGCAAAAGACCGTATGGGTCAAGGACCTTTTGTTAAAGAGTTTTGCCTAAAAATGGCTTTTTAAAAACCATCAATGGGAGTTATGTCCCTTACATGATGGTAAAATCAGTATAGTCATAATGTAAAAAAGTTGCCCCTTGAAGTACCAATCATTTTTTACTGCTTAATTTTTCTGTATCTATAACCGTTCAATAGTTATAGGGAAATGAAAAACTTTTGAAAATCTAAAATATGACCTTGACCTTTGACCTTGACCTATATTTTCTAGTTTTGGTCCAATGAACTCAAATCTGAAGACCCGCAGTCTTTATGACTTACGGTTCATGAGATTTATATGCATATCGAAAATTTAAATATTCAAGGGGAAATAACTCCTATAATAGGTCACTGGATCGCTTCGGTTAAATTTATTTGAAGTTGTAACTTTTGACAAGGAACATTTAAAAAAAAACCATTTGCCGCTAAGTCTTATAGTTTATGAGGAGTAGTGATAACAGTGTTTTTTGTAATTGGGGAGATAACTCCTATAAGGTAAATAGTAAATCTTGGTTCTTCTAATACAAGAAAGATATTATACCCTTGATACATGATACCAAAGATCATTTGTATATGTTGCGTACTTTTCTTGTTTTTCGACTTTGAAAACGGCGGAAGAAAAAGAATAATAATAATAATAATAATAATAATAATAATAAACAAACGCAATACAGTAAGGTCTTTCCATTTAAGAAAGGAAAGACCTTAATAATAGGGAAAAAACTGGAGTTGTCGTTCGTTTAACGTTGATAGGATAGATAGCCCACAAACTACATTCAGTTGTAAGTGGAGGGTAAAAAAAAGGGGGGGGGGGCAAAAGGGGGTCTCGGGATTTTTTTTTTTTTTTTTTTGTATTAACGGAACAGAATGGTTAAAAAGGCCTTTTTACAATATAAATCAATTGCTTTCAAAAAGCAATTGTAAACGGTCTTTCCCCCTTTGAAACATAGATTGATTGGGGGGGGGGGGGGTATTGTTTGTTTTGTTTGTTTGTTTGTTTGTTTGTTTGTTTGTTTCTGTAAGGGGTCTAGTATTGTGTTACCGGAGAAGTTTCATGTTTAGTTTGGAAAGTTTTTATTTTATTTTAGGTCCAGCGCGCGCGCCAGATTGAGGAGACACCACGTGACGCGTGTTTATATTAAGAAAAACTTAGTCTTTTTATTTCTCTTTAGGTCGGGACGTTGGACAGACAACATCTATAGAGATGGAATGTACACAATGTAATTTCTTTGGTCATTATAGGAAATTGACATTTTGATCACAGTTCACCAGCAGTGCATGATTTGGATTTAATTGATCCGGTGTAACTTTAAAACACGTTTAAGGATTATTTT
>NC_086377.1:55734935-55755390 GCF_036588685.1 Mytilus trossulus
TGAAAAAAAATCCACCTCCTTGTTATCACTTAAACTCTGAAACTACAAGTCCAATCGATCCCAAAATTTACAGTCAGCAGGGCATACATGTACTAAAGGTTCATAAAACAACGTGGTGCCGATATCTCTCAAGACTTTTCCTAGAGAAAAAGAATGGCAATGCCGTAAAAATCGCTTGCAAGGTCCGTAATTCTCAATGAAATCCTACAATAAAAATGTCCGCTCCTGGATTGAAAAACTTATCTGTTACAAACTGGTGCTGAAAAATATACATTTTAAGAAAATAATCCTTAAACGTGTTTTAAAGTTACACCGGATCAATTAAATCCAAATCATGCACTGCTGGTGAACTGTGATCAAAATGTCAATTTCCTATAATGACCAAAGAAATTACATTGTGTACATTCCATCTCTATAGATGTTGTCTGTCCAACGTCCCGACCTAAAGAGAAATAAAAAGACTAAGTTTTTCTTAATATAAACACGCGTCACGTGGTGTCTCCTCAATCTGGCGCGCGCGCTGGACCTAAAATAAAATAAAAACTTTCCAAACTAAACATGAAACTTCTCCGGTAACACAATACTAGACCCCTTACAGAAACAAACAAACAAACAAACAAACAAACAAACAAAACAAACAATACCCCCCCCCCCCCCCCCAATCAATCTATGTTTCAAAGGGGGAAAGACCGTTTACAATTGCTTTTTGAAAGCAATTGATTTATATTGTAAAAAGGCCTTTTTAACCATTCTGTTCCGTTAATACAAAAAAAAAAAAAAAAAATCCCCGAGACCCCCTTTTGCCCCCCCCCCCTTTTTTTTACCCTCCACTTACAACTGAATGTAGTTTGTGGGCTATCTATCCTATCAACGTTAAACGAACGACAACTCCAGTTTTTTCCCTATTATTAAGGTCTTTCCTTTCTTAAATGGAAAGACCTTACTGTATTGCGTTTGTTTATTATTATTATTATTATTATTATTATTATTATTCTTTTTCTTCCGCCGTTTTCAAAGTCGAAAAACAAGAAAAGTACGCAACATATACAAATGATCTTTGGTATCATGTATCAAGGGTATAATATCTTTCTTGTATTAGAAGAACCAAGATTTACTATTTACCTTATAGGAGTTATCTCCCCAATTACAAAAAACACTGTTATCACTACTCCTCATAAACTATAAGACTTAGCGGCAAATGGTTTTTTTTTAAATGTTCCTTGTCAAAAGTTACAACTTCAAATAAATTTAACCGAAGCGATCCAGTGACCTATTATAGGAGTTATTTCCCCTTGAATATTTAAATTTTCGATATGCATATAAATCTCATGAACCGTAAGTCATAAAGACTGCGGGTCTTCAGATTTGAGTTCATTGGACCAAAACTAGAAAATATAGGTCAAGGTCAAAGGTCAAGGTCATATTTTAGATTTTCAAAAGTTTTTCATTTCCCTATAACTATTGAACGGTTATAGATACAGAAAAATTAAGCAGTAAAAAATGATTGGTACTTCAAGGGGCAACTTTTTTACATTATGACTATACTGATTTTACCATCATGTAAGGGACATAACTCCCATTGATGGTTTTTAAAAAGCCATTTTTAGGCAAAACTCTTTAACAAAAGGTCCTTGACCCATACGGTCTTTTGCAATGACCTTGTGGAGCAATGACCTTGACGAAGGTCACAAGGTCAAAGGTCAAGGTCATCAAATTATGTGTTTTTTGGCACTATTTAAACAGTTTTATGAGTTTTTGAATTCCAATCAATCAATCAATCAATCAATCAATCAATCAATCAATCAATCAATCAATCAATCAATCAATCGATCAATCAATTAAACAATCAATCAATCAATCAATCAATCAATCAATCAAAGCAAGTTTCCGTTTCATGTGTTTAATACGGGATCCAAGGTCTCTTTTTTTCGCTTGTTTTAATTGACACTTTTCAACGTGTTTAACCAACGTGTTTAACCAACATGTTAACCAACGTGTTTAACCAACCAACCAACCAACCAATCAATCAATGCATGTTTCCGTTTCATGTGTTTCATACGGGATCCAATGTTGTTTTTTTTCGCTTGTTTTAATTCAGCCTATCCAACCAACGTGTTTAACCAACGTGTTTCACCAACGTGTTGAACCAACATGTTTAACCAACGTGTTTAACTAACCAACCAACGTGTTTAACTAACCAATCAATCAATGCATGTTTCCGTTTTATGTGTTTCATACGGGATCCAAGGTTTTTTTCCCGCTTGTTTTAATTCAGCCTATCCAACCAACGTGTTTAACCAACGTGTTAAACCAACGTGTTTAACCAACGTGTTTAACTAACCAACCGACGTGTTTAACCAACCAACAAACCAATCAATCAATGCATGTTTCCGTTTCATGTGTTTCATACGGGATCCAATGTTGTTTTTTTTTCGCTTGTTTTGATTCAGCCTATCCAACCAACGTGTTTAACCAACGTGTTTCACCAACGTATTAAACCAACATGTTTAACCAACGTGTTTAACTAACCAACCAACGTGTTTAACCAACCAATCAATCAATGCATGTTTCCGTTTCATGTGTTTCATACGGGATCCAAGGTTTTTTTTTCGCGTGTTTTAATTGAGCCTATCCAACGTGTTTTACCAACCAACGTGTTTAACCAACCAACATGTTTAACCAACCAACATGTTAAACCAACCAACGTGTTTAACCAACCAACCAACCAATCAATCAATGCATTTTTCCGTTTCATGTGTTTCATACGGGATCCATTTTTTGTTGTTGCTTGTTTTAATTGAGCCAACGTGTTTAACCAACATGTTTAACTAACCAACCAACGTGTTTAACCAACCAACGTGTTTAACCAATCAATTCATTCCATTAATTAATGCATGTTTCCGTTTCATGTGTTCAATACGGAATCCAAGGTCTCTTTTTTTTCGCTTGTTTCAAGAGACCCTATATCAAGTGTTTAATTAATAAACCAATCAATCAACCAACCAACCAACCAACTAATCAATAAATTAATCAATCAATATATATGATATTTTTATTTATGACAGTATAATTAAAAGAAAATGGAAGGAAAGACCTATCAATTATTCAAGAAGAATTGAACTTTAATATTGTTTTTACATCTCTTCTGAAAAAAAATCCACCTCCTTGTTATCACTTAAACTCTGAAACTACAAGTCCAATCGATCCCAAAATTTACAGTCAGCAGGGCATACATGTACTAAAGGTTCATAAAACAACGTGGTGCCGATATCTCTCAAGACTTTTCCTAGAGAAAAAGAATGGCAATGCCGTAAAAATCGCTTGCAAGGTCCGTAATTCTCAATGAAATCCTACAATAAAAATGTCCGCTCCTGGATTGAAAAACTTATCTGTTACAAACTGGTGCTGAAAAATATACATTTTAAGAAAATAATCCTTAAACGTGTTTTAAAGTTACACCGGATCAATTAAATCCAAATCATGCACTGCTGGTGAACTGTGATCAAAATGTCAATTTCCTATAATGACCAAAGAAATTACATTGTGTACATTCCATCTCTATAGATGTTGTCTGTCCAACGTCCCGACCTAAAGAGAAATAAAAAGACTAAGTTTTTCTTAATATAAACACGCGTCACGTGGTGTCTCCTCAATCTGGCGCGCGCGCTGGACCTAAAATAAAATAAAAACTTTCCAAACTAAACATGAAACTTCTCCGGTAACACAATACTAGACCCCTTACAGAAACAAACAAACAAACAAACAAACAAACAAACAAAACAAACAATACCCCCCCCCCCCCCCAATCAATCTATGTTTCAAAGGGGGAAAGACCGTTTACAATTGCTTTTTGAAAGCAATTGATTTATATTGTAAAAAGGCCTTTTTAACCATTCTGTTCCGTTAATACAAAAAAAAAAAAAAAAAATCCCCGAGACCCCCTTTTGCCCCCCCCCCCCTTTTTTTTACCCTCCACTTACAACTGAATGTAGTTTGTGGGCTATCTATCCTATCAACGTTAAACGAACGACAACTCCAGTTTTTTCCCTATTATTAAGGTCTTTCCTTTCTTAAATGGAAAGACCTTACTGTATTGCGTTTGTTTATTATTATTATTATTATTATTATTATTATTATTCTTTTTCTTCCGCCGTTTTCAAAGTCGAAAAACAAGAAAAGTACGCAACATATACAAATGATCTTTGGTATCATGTATCAAGGGTATAATATCTTTCTTGTATTAGAAGAACCAAGATTTACTATTTACCTTATAGGAGTTATCTCCCCAATTACAAAAAACACTGTTATCACTACTCCTCATAAACTATAAGACTTAGCGGCAAATGGTTTTTTTTTAAATGTTCCTTGTCAAAAGTTACAACTTCAAATAAATTTAACCGAAGCGATCCAGTGACCTATTATAGGAGTTATTTCCCCTTGAATATTTAAATTTTCGATATGCATATAAATCTCATGAACCGTAAGTCATAAAGACTGCGGGTCTTCAGATTTGAGTTCATTGGACCAAAACTAGAAAATATAGGTCAAGGTCAAAGGTCAAGGTCATATTTTAGATTTTCAAAAGTTTTTCATTTCCCTATAACTATTGAACGGTTATAGATACAGAAAAATTAAGCAGTAAAAAATGATTGGTACTTCAAGGGGCAACTTTTTTACATTATGACTATACTGATTTTACCATCATGTAAGGGACATAACTCCCATTGATGGTTTTTAAAAAGCCATTTTTAGGCAAAACTCTTTAACAAAAGGTCCTTGACCCATACGGTCTTTTGCAATGACCTTGTGGAGCAATGACCTTGACGAAGGTCACAAGGTCAAAGGTCAAGGTCATCAAATTATGTGTTTTTTGGCACTATTTAAACAGTTTTATGAGTTTTTGAATTCCAATCAATCAATCAATCAATCAATCAATCAATCAATCAATCAATCAATCAATCAATCAATCAATCGATCAATCAATTAAACAATCAATCAATCAATCAATCAATCAATCAATCAAAGCAAGTTTCCGTTTCATGTGTTTAATACGGGATCCAAGGTCTCTTTTTTTCGCTTGTTTTAATTGACACTTTTCAACGTGTTTAACCAACGTGTTTAACCAACATGTTAACCAACGTGTTTAACCAACCAACCAACCAACCAATCAATCAATGCATGTTTCCGTTTCATGTGTTTCATACGGGATCCAATGTTGTTTTTTTTCGCTTGTTTTAATTCAGCCTATCCAACCAACGTGTTTAACCAACGTGTTTCACCAACGTGTTGAACCAACATGTTTAACCAACGTGTTTAACTAACCAACCAACGTGTTTAACTAACCAATCAATCAATGCATGTTTCCGTTTTATGTGTTTCATACGGGATCCAAGGTTTTTTTCCCGCTTGTTTTAATTCAGCCTATCCAACCAACGTGTTTAACCAACGTGTTAAACCAACGTGTTTAACCAACGTGTTTAACTAACCAACCGACGTGTTTAACCAACCAACAAACCAATCAATCAATGCATGTTTCCGTTTCATGTGTTTCATACGGGATCCAATGTTGTTTTTTTTTCGCTTGTTTTGATTCAGCCTATCCAACCAACGTGTTTAACCAACGTGTTTCACCAACGTATTAAACCAACATGTTTAACCAACGTGTTTAACTAACCAACCAACGTGTTTAACCAACCAATCAATCAATGCATGTTTCCGTTTCATGTGTTTCATACGGGATCCAAGGTTTTTTTTTCGCGTGTTTTAATTGAGCCTATCCAACGTGTTTTACCAACCAACGTGTTTAACCAACCAACATGTTTAACCAACCAACATGTTAAACCAACCAACGTGTTTAACCAACCAACCAACCAATCAATCAATGCATTTTTCCGTTTCATGTGTTTCATACGGGATCCATTTTTTGTTGTTGCTTGTTTTAATTGAGCCAACGTGTTTAACCAACATGTTTAACTAACCAACCAACGTGTTTAACCAACCAACGTGTTTAACCAATCAATTCATTCCATTAATTAATGCATGTTTCCGTTTCATGTGTTCAATACGGAATCCAAGGTCTCTTTTTTTTCGCTTGTTTCAAGAGACCCTATATCAAGTGTTTAATTAATAAACCAATCAATCAACCAACCAACCAACCAACTAATCAATAAATTAATCAATCAATATATATGATATTTTTATTTATGACAGTATAATTAAAAGAAAATGGAAGGAAAGACCTATCAATTATTCAAGAAGAATTGAACTTTAATATTGTTTTTACATCTCTTCTGAAAAAAAATCCACCTCCTTGTTATCACTTAAACTCTGAAACTACAAGTCCAATCGATCCCAAAATTTACAGTCAGCAGGGCATACATGTACTAAAGGTTCATAAAACAACGTGGTGCCGATATCTCTCAAGACTTTTCCTAGAGAAAAAGAATGGCAATGCCGTAAAAATCGCTTGCAAGGTCCGTAATTCTCAATGAAATCCTACAATAAAAATGTCCGCTCCTGGATTGAAAAACTTATCTGTTACAAACTGGTGCTGAAAAATATACATTTTAAGAAAATAATCCTTAAACGTGTTTTAAAGTTACACCGGATCAATTAAATCCAAATCATGCACTGCTGGTGAACTGTGATCAAAATGTCAATTTCCTATAATGACCAAAGAAATTACATTGTGTACATTCCATCTCTATAGATGTTGTCTGTCCAACGTCCCGACCTAAAGAGAAATAAAAAGACTAAGTTTTTCTTAATATAAACACGCGTCACGTGGTGTCTCCTCAATCTGGCGCGCGCGCTGGACCTAAAATAAAATAAAAACTTTCCAAACTAAACATGAAACTTCTCCGGTAACACAATACTAGACCCCTTACAGAAACAAACAAACAAACAAACAAACAAACAAACAAAACAAACAATACCCCCCCCCCCCCCCAATCAATCTATGTTTCAAAGGGGGAAAGACCGTTTACAATTGCTTTTTGAAAGCAATTGATTTATATTGTAAAAAGGCCTTTTTAACCATTCTGTTCCGTTAATACAAAAAAAAAAAAAAAAAATCCCCGAGACCCCCTTTTGCCCCCCCCCCCCTTTTTTTTACCCTCCACTTACAACTGAATGTAGTTTGTGGGCTATCTATCCTATCAACGTTAAACGAACGACAACTCCAGTTTTTTCCCTATTATTAAGGTCTTTCCTTTCTTAAATGGAAAGACCTTACTGTATTGCGTTTGTTTATTATTATTATTATTATTATTATTATTATTATTCTTTTTCTTCCGCCGTTTTCAAAGTCGAAAAACAAGAAAAGTACGCAACATATACAAATGATCTTTGGTATCATGTATCAAGGGTATAATATCTTTCTTGTATTAGAAGAACCAAGATTTACTATTTACCTTATAGGAGTTATCTCCCCAATTACAAAAAACACTGTTATCACTACTCCTCATAAACTATAAGACTTAGCGGCAAATGGTTTTTTTTTAAATGTTCCTTGTCAAAAGTTACAACTTCAAATAAATTTAACCGAAGCGATCCAGTGACCTATTATAGGAGTTATTTCCCCTTGAATATTTAAATTTTCGATATGCATATAAATCTCATGAACCGTAAGTCATAAAGACTGCGGGTCTTCAGATTTGAGTTCATTGGACCAAAACTAGAAAATATAGGTCAAGGTCAAAGGTCAAGGTCATATTTTAGATTTTCAAAAGTTTTTCATTTCCCTATAACTATTGAACGGTTATAGATACAGAAAAATTAAGCAGTAAAAAATGATTGGTACTTCAAGGGGCAACTTTTTTACATTATGACTATACTGATTTTACCATCATGTAAGGGACATAACTCCCATTGATGGTTTTTAAAAAGCCATTTTTAGGCAAAACTCTTTAACAAAAGGTCCTTGACCCATACGGTCTTTTGCAATGACCTTGTGGAGCAATGACCTTGACGAAGGTCACAAGGTCAAAGGTCAAGGTCATCAAATTATGTGTTTTTTGGCACTATTTAAACAGTTTTATGAGTTTTTGAATTCCAATCAATCAATCAATCAATCAATCAATCAATCAATCAATCAATCAATCAATCAATCAATCAATCAATCGATCAATCAATTAAACAATCAATCAATCAATCAATCAATCAATCAATCAAAGCAAGTTTCCGTTTCATGTGTTTAATACGGGATCCAAGGTCTCTTTTTTTCGCTTGTTTTAATTGACACTTTTCAACGTGTTTAACCAACGTGTTTAACCAACATGTTAACCAACGTGTTTAACCAACCAACCAACCAACCAATCAATCAATGCATGTTTCCGTTTCATGTGTTTCATACGGGATCCAATGTTGTTTTTTTTCGCTTGTTTTAATTCAGCCTATCCAACCAACGTGTTTAACCAACGTGTTTCACCAACGTGTTGAACCAACATGTTTAACCAACGTGTTTAACTAACCAACCAACGTGTTTAACTAACCAATCAATCAATGCATGTTTCCGTTTTATGTGTTTCATACGGGATCCAAGGTTTTTTTCCCGCTTGTTTTAATTCAGCCTATCCAACCAACGTGTTTAACCAACGTGTTAAACCAACGTGTTTAACCAACGTGTTTAACTAACCAACCGACGTGTTTAACCAACCAACAAACCAATCAATCAATGCATGTTTCCGTTTCATGTGTTTCATACGGGATCCAATGTTGTTTTTTTTTCGCTTGTTTTGATTCAGCCTATCCAACCAACGTGTTTAACCAACGTGTTTCACCAACGTATTAAACCAACATGTTTAACCAACGTGTTTAACTAACCAACCAACGTGTTTAACCAACCAATCAATCAATGCATGTTTCCGTTTCATGTGTTTCATACGGGATCCAAGGTTTTTTTTTCGCGTGTTTTAATTGAGCCTATCCAACGTGTTTTACCAACCAACGTGTTTAACCAACCAACATGTTTAACCAACCAACATGTTAAACCAACCAACGTGTTTAACCAACCAACCAACCAATCAATCAATGCATTTTTCCGTTTCATGTGTTTCATACGGGATCCATTTTTTGTTGTTGCTTGTTTTAATTGAGCCAACGTGTTTAACCAACATGTTTAACTAACCAACCAACGTGTTTAACCAACCAACGTGTTTAACCAATCAATTCATTCCATTAATTAATGCATGTTTCCGTTTCATGTGTTCAATACGGAATCCAAGGTCTCTTTTTTTTCGCTTGTTTCAAGAGACCCTATATCAAGTGTTTAATTAATAAACCAATCAATCAACCAACCAACCAACCAACTAATCAATAAATTAATCAATCAATATATATGATATTTTTATTTATGACAGTATAATTAAAAGAAAATGGAAGGAAAGACCTATCAATTATTCAAGAAGAATTGAACTTTAATATTGTTTTTACATCTCTTCTGAAAAAAAATCCACCTCCTTGTTATCACTTAAACTCTGAAACTACAAGTCCAATCGATCCCAAAATTTACAGTCAGCAGGGCATACATGTACTAAAGGTTCATAAAACAACGTGGTGCCGATATCTCTCAAGACTTTTCCTAGAGAAAAAGAATGGCAATGCCGTAAAAATCGCTTGCAAGGTCCGTAATTCTCAATGAAATCCTACAATAAAAATGTCCGCTCCTGGATTGAAAAACTTATCTGTTACAAACTGGTGCTGAAAAATATACATTTTAAGAAAATAATCCTTAAACGTGTTTTAAAGTTACACCGGATCAATTAAATCCAAATCATGCACTGCTGGTGAACTGTGATCAAAATGTCAATTTCCTATAATGACCAAAGAAATTACATTGTGTACATTCCATCTCTATAGATGTTGTCTGTCCAACGTCCCGACCTAAAGAGAAATAAAAAGACTAAGTTTTTCTTAATATAAACACGCGTCACGTGGTGTCTCCTCAATCTGGCGCGCGCGCTGGACCTAAAATAAAATAAAAACTTTCCAAACTAAACATGAAACTTCTCCGGTAACACAATACTAGACCCCTTACAGAAACAAACAAACAAACAAACAAACAAACAAACAAAACAAACACTACCCCCCCCCCCCCAATCAATCTATGTTTCAAAGGGGGAAAGACCGTTTACAATTGCTTTTGGAAAGCAATTGATTTATATTGTAAAAAGGCCTTTTTAACCATTCTGTTCCGTTAATACAAAAAAAAAAAAAAAATCCCCGAGACCCCCTTTTGCACCCCCCCCCCCCCCATTTTTTTACCCTCCACTTACAACTGAATGTAGTTTGTGTGCTATCTATCCTATCAACGTTAAACGAACGACAACTCCAGTTTTTTCCCTATTATATTGTTTTTACATCTCTTCTGAAAAAAAATCCACCTCCTTGTTATCACTTAAACTCTGAAACTACAAGTCCAATCGATCCCAAAATTTACAGTCAGCAGGGCATACATGTACTAAAGGTTCATAAAACAACGTGGTGCCGATATCTCTCAAGACTTTTCCTAGAGAAAAAGAATGGCAATGCCGTAAAAATCGCTTGCAAGGTCCGTAATTCTCAATGAAATCCTACAATAAAAATGTCCGCTCCTGGATTGAAAAACTTATCTGTTACAAACTGGTGCTGAAAAATATACATTTTAAGAAAATAATCCTTAAACGTGTTTTAAAGTTACACCGGATCAATTAAATCCAAATCATGCACTGCTGGTGAACTGTGATCAAAATGTCAATTTCCTATAATGACCAAAGAAATTACATTGTGTACATTCCATCTCTATAGATGTTGTCTGTCCAACGTCCCGACCTAAAGAGAAATAAAAAGACTAAGTTTTTCTTAATATAAACACGCGTCACGTGGTGTCTCCTCAATCTGGCGCGCGCGCTGGACCTAAAATAAAATAAAAACTTTCCAAACTAAACATGAAACTTCTCCGGTAACACAATACTAGACCCCTTACAGAAACAAACAAACAAACAAACAAACAAACAAACAAAACAAACACTACCCCCCCCCCCCCCAATCAATCTATGTTTCAAAGGGGGAAAGACCGTTTACAATTGCTTTTGGAAAGCAATTGATTTATATTGTAAAAAGGCCTTTTTAACCATTCTGTTCCGTTAATACAAAAAAAAAAAAAAAATCCCCGAGACCCCCTTTTGCACCCCCCCCCCCCCCATTTTTTTACCCTCCACTTACAACTGAATGTAGTTTGTGTGCTATCTATCCTATCAACGTTAAACGAACGACAACTCCAGTTTTTTCCCTATTATATTGTTTTTACATCTCTTCTGAAAAAAAATCCACCTCCTTGTTATCACTTAAACTCTGAAACTACAAGTCCAATCGATCCCAAAATTTACAGTCAGCAGGGCATACATGTACTAAAGGTTCATAAAACAACGTGGTGCCGATATCTCTCAAGACTTTTCCTAGAGAAAAAGAATGGCAATGCCGTAAAAATCGCTTGCAAGGTCCGTAATTCTCAATGAAATCCTACAATAAAAATGTCCGCTCCTGGATTGAAAAACTTATCTGTTACAAACTGGTGCTGAAAAATATACATTTTAAGAAAATAATCCTTAAACGTGTTTTAAAGTTACACCGGATCAATTAAATCCAAATCATGCACTGCTGGTGAACTGTGATCAAAATGTCAATTTCCTATAATGACCAAAGAAATTACATTGTGTACATTCCATCTCTATAGATGTTGTCTGTCCAACGTCCCGACCTAAAGAGAAATAAAAAGACTAAGTTTTTCTTAATATAAACACGCGTCACGTGGTGTCTCCTCAATCTGGCGCGCGCGCTGGACCTAAAATAAAATAAAAACTTTCCAAACTAAACATGAAACTTCTCCGGTAACACAATACTAGACCCCTTACAGAAACAAACAAACAAACAAACAAACAAACAAACAAAACAAACACTACCCCCCCCCCCCCCCCCCCAATCAATCTATGTTTCAAAGGGGGAAAGACCGTTTACAATTGCTTTTGGAAAGCAATTGATTTATATTATTGTTCTTACATCTCTTCTGAAAAAAAAAATCCACCTCCTTGTTATCACTTAAACTCTGAAACTACAAGTCCAATCGATCCCAAAATTTACAGTCAGCAGGGCATACATGTACTAAAGGTTCATAAAACAACGTGGTGCCGATATCTCTCAAGACTTTTCCTAGAGAAAAAGAATGGCAATGCCGTAAAAATCGCTTGCTAGGTCCGTAATTCTCAATGAAATCCTACAATAAAAATGTCCGCTCCTGGATTGAAAAACTTATCTGTTACAAACTGGTGCTGAAAAATATACATTTTAAGAAAATAATCCTTAAACGTGTTGTAAAGTTACACCGGATCAATTAAATCCAAATCATGCACTGCTGGTGAACTGTGATCAAAATGTCAATTTCCTATAATGACCAAAGAAATTACATTGTGTACATTCCATCTCTATAGATGTTGTCTGTCCAACGTCCCGACCTGAAGAGAAATAAAAAGACTAAGTTTTTCTTAATATAAACACGCGTCACGTGGTGTCTCCTCAATCTGGCGCGCGCGCTGGACCTAAAATAAAATAAAAACTTTCCAAACTAAACATGAAACTTCTCCGGTAAGACAATACTAGACCCCTTACAGAAACAAACAAACAAACAAACAAACAAACAAACAAACAAAACAAACAATACCCCCCCCCCCCCCAATCAATCTATGTTTCAAAGGGGGAAAGACCGTTTACAATTGCTTTTTGAAAGCAATTGATTTATATTGTAAAAAGGCCTTTTTAACCATTCTGTTCCGTTAATACAAAAAAAAAAAAAAAAAATCCCCGAGACCCCCTTTTGCCCCCCCCCCCTTTTTTTTACCCTCCACTTACAACTGAATGTAGTTTGTGGGCTATCTATCCTATCAACGTTAAACGAACGACAACTCCAGTTTTTTCCCTATTATATTGTTCTTACATCTCTTCTGAAAAAAAAAATCCACCTCCTTGTTATCACTTAAACTCTGAAACTACAAGTCCAATCGATCCCAAAATTTACAGTCAGCAGGGCATACATGTACTAAAGGTTCATAAAACAACGTGGTGCCGATATCTCTCAAGACTTTTCCTAGAGAAAAAGAATGGCAATGCCGTAAAAATCGCTTGCTAGGTCCGTAATTCTCAATGAAATCCTACAATAAAAATGTCCGCTCCTGGATTGAAAAACTTATCTGTTACAAACTGGTGCTGAAAAATATACATTTTAAGAAAATAATCCTTAAACGTGTTGTAAAGTTACACCGGATCAATTAAATCCAAATCATGCACTGCTGGTGAACTGTGATCAAAATGTCAATTTCCTATAATGACCAAAGAAATTACATTGTGTACATTCCATCTCTATAGATGTTGTCTGTCCAACGTCCCGACCTGAAGAGAAATAAAAAGACTAAGTTTTTCTTAATATAAACACGCGTCACGTGGTGTCTCCTCAATCTGGCGCGCGCGCTGGACCTAAAATAAAATAAAAACTTTCCAAACTAAACATGAAACTTCTCCGGTAAGACAATACTAGACCCCTTACAGAAACAAACAAACAAACAAACAAACAAACAAACAAACAAAACAAACAATACCCCCCCCCCCCCCAATCAATCTATGTTTCAAAGGGGGAAAGACCGTTTACAATTGCTTTTTGAAAGCAATTGATTTATATTGTAAAAAGGCCTTTTTAACCATTCTGTTCCGTTAATACAAAAAAAAAAAAAAAAAATCCCCGAGACCCCCTTTTGCCCCCCCCCCCTTTTTTTTACCCTCCACTTACAACTGAATGTAGTTTGTGGGCTATCTATCCTATCAACGTTAAACGAACGACAACTCCAGTTTTTTCCCTATTATATTGTTCTTACATCTCTTCTGAAAAAAAAAATCCACCTCCTTGTTATCACTTAAACTCTGAAACTACAAGTCCAATCGATCCCAAAATTTACAGTCAGCAGGGCATACATGTACTAAAGGTTCATAAAACAACGTGGTGCCGATATCTCTCAAGACTTTTCCTAGAGAAAAAGAATGGCAATGCCGTAAAAATCGCTTGCTAGGTCCGTAATTCTCAATGAAATCCTACAATAAAAATGTCCGCTCCTGGATTGAAAAACTTATCTGTTACAAACTGGTGCTGAAAAATATACATTTTAAGAAAATAATCCTTAAACGTGTTGTAAAGTTACACCGGATCAATTAAATCCAAATCATGCACTGCTGGTGAACTGTGATCAAAATGTCAATTTCCTATAATGACCAAAGAAATTACATTGTGTACATTCCATCTCTATAGATGTTGTCTGTCCAACGTCCCGACCTGAAGAGAAATAAAAAGACTAAGTTTTTCTTAATATAAACACGCGTCACGTGGTGTCTCCTCAATCTGGCGCGCGCGCTGGACCTAAAATAAAATAAAAACTTTCCAAACTAAACATGAAACTTCTCCGGTAAGACAATACTAGACCCCTTACAGAAACAAACAAACAAACAAACAAACAAACAAACAAACAAAACAAACAATACCCCCCCCCCCCCCAATCAATCTATGTTTCAAAGGGGGAAAGACCGTTTACAATTGCTTTTTGAAAGCAATTGATTTATATTGTAAAAAGGCCTTTTTAACCATTCTGTTCCGTTAATACAAAAAAAAAAAAAAAAAATCCCCGAGACCCCCTTTTGCCCCCCCCCCCTTTTTTTTACCCTCCACTTACAACTGAATGTAGTTTGTGGGCTATCTATCCTATCAACGTTAAACGAACGACAACTCCAGTTTTTTCCCTATTATATTGTTCTTACATCTCTTCTGAAAAAAAAAATCCACCTCCTTGTTATCACTTAAACTCTGAAACTACAAGTCCAATCGATCCCAAAATTTACAGTCAGCAGGGCATACATGTACTAAAGGTTCATAAAACAACGTGGTGCCGATATCTCTCAAGACTTTTCCTAGAGAAAAAGAATGGCAATGCCGTAAAAATCGCTTGCTAGGTCCGTAATTCTCAATGAAATCCTACAATAAAAATGTCCGCTCCTGGATTGAAAAACTTATCTGTTACAAACTGGTGCTGAAAAATATACATTTTAAGAAAATAATCCTTAAACGTGTTGTAAAGTTACACCGGATCAATTAAATCCAAATCATGCACTGCTGGTGAACTGTGATCAAAATGTCAATTTCCTATAATGACCAAAGAAATTACATTGTGTACATTCCATCTCTATAGATGTTGTCTGTCCAACGTCCCGACCTGAAGAGAAATAAAAAGACTAAGTTTTTCTTAATATAAACACGCGTCACGTGGTGTCTCCTCAATCTGGCGCGCGCGCTGGACCTAAAATAAAATAAAAACTTTCCAAACTAAACATGAAACTTCTCCGGTAAGACAATACTAGACCCCTTACAGAAACAAACAAACAAACAAACAAACAAACAAACAAACAAAACAAACAATACCCCCCCCCCCCCCCAATCAATCTATGTTTCAAAGGGGGAAAGACCGTTTACAATTGCTTTTTGAAAGCAATTGATTTATATTGTAAAAAGGCCTTTTTAACCATTCTGTTCCGTTAATACAAAAAAAAAAAAAAAAAATCCCCGAGACCCCCTTTTGCCCCCCCCCCCTTTTTTTTACCCTCCACTTACAACTGAATGTAGTTTGTGGGCTATCTATCCTATCAACGTTAAACGAACGACAACTCCAGTTTTTTCCCTATTATATTGTTCTTACATCTCTTCTGAAAAAAAAAATCCACCTCCTTGTTATCACTTAAACTCTGAAACTACAAGTCCAATCGATCCCAAAATTTACAGTCAGCAGGGCATACATGTACTAAAGGTTCATAAAACAACGTGGTGCCGATATCTCTCAAGACTTTTCCTAGAGAAAAAGAATGGCAATGCCGTAAAAATCGCTTGCTAGGTCCGTAATTCTCAATGAAATCCTACAATAAAAATGTCCGCTCCTGGATTGAAAAACTTATCTGTTACAAACTGGTGCTGAAAAATATACATTTTAAGAAAATAATCCTTAAACGTGTTGTAAAGTTACACCGGATCAATTAAATCCAAATCATGCACTGCTGGTGAACTGTGATCAAAATGTCAATTTCCTATAATGACCAAAGAAATTACATTGTGTACATTCCATCTCTATAGATGTTGTCTGTCCAACGTCCCGACCTGAAGAGAAATAAAAAGACTAAGTTTTTCTTAATATAAACACGCGTCACGTGGTGTCTCCTCAATCTGGCGCGCGCGCTGGACCTAAAATAAAATAAAAACTTTCCAAACTAAACATGAAACTTCTCCGGTAAGACAATACTAGACCCCTTACAGAAACAAACAAACAAACAAACAAACAAACAAACAAACAAAACAAACAATACCCCCCCCCCCCCAATCAATCTATGTTTCAAAGGGGGAAAGACCGTTTACAATTGCTTTTTGAAAGCAATTGATTTATATTGTAAAAAGGCCTTTTTAACCATTCTGTTCCGTTAATACAAAAAAAAAAAAAAAAAATCCCCGAGACCCCCTTTTGCCCCCCCCCCCTTTTTTTTACCCTCCACTTACAACTGAATGTAGTTTGTGGGCTATCTATCCTATCAACGTTAAACGAACGACAACTCCAGTTTTTTCCCTATTATATTGTTCTTACATCTCTTCTGAAAAAAAAAATCCACCTCCTTGTTATCACTTAAACTCTGAAACTACAAGTCCAATCGATCCCAAAATTTACAGTCAGCAGGGCATACATGTACTAAAGGTTCATAAAACAACGTGGTGCCGATATCTCTCAAGACTTTTCCTAGAGAAAAAGAATGGCAATGCCGTAAAAATCGCTTGCTAGGTCCGTAATTCTCAATGAAATCCTACAATAAAAATGTCCGCTCCTGGATTGAAAAACTTATCTGTTACAAACTGGTGCTGAAAAATATACATTTTAAGAAAATAATCCTTAAACGTGTTGTAAAGTTACACCGGATCAATTAAATCCAAATCATGCACTGCTGGTGAACTGTGATCAAAATGTCAATTTCCTATAATGACCAAAGAAATTACATTGTGTACATTCCATCTCTATAGATGTTGTCTGTCCAACGTCCCGACCTGAAGAGAAATAAAAAGACTAAGTTTTTCTTAATATAAACACGCGTCACGTGGTGTCTCCTCAATCTGGCGCGCGCGCTGGACCTAAAATAAAATAAAAACTTTCCAAACTAAACATGAAACTTCTCCGGTAAGACAATACTAGACCCCTTACAGAAACAAACAAACAAACAAACAAACAAACAAACAAACAAAACAAACAATACCCCCCCCCCCCCCCAATCAATCTATGTTTCAAAGGGGGAAAGACCGTTTACAATTGCTTTTTGAAAGCAATTGATTTATATTGTAAAAAGGCCTTTTTAACCATTCTGTTCCGTTAATACAAAAAAAAAAAAAAAAAATCCCCGAGACCCCCTTTTGCCCCCCCCCCCTTTTTTTTACCCTCCACTTACAACTGAATGTAGTTTGTGGGCTATCTATCCTATCAACGTTAAACGAACGACAACTCCAGTTTTTTCCCTATTATATTGTTCTTACATCTCTTCTGAAAAAAAAAATCCACCTCCTTGTTATCACTTAAACTCTGAAACTACAAGTCCAATCGATCCCAAAATTTACAGTCAGCAGGGCATACATGTACTAAAGGTTCATAAAACAACGTGGTGCCGATATCTCTCAAGACTTTTCCTAGAGAAAAAGAATGGCAATGCCGTAAAAATCGCTTGCTAGGTCCGTAATTCTCAATGAAATCCTACAATAAAAATGTCCGCTCCTGGATTGAAAAACTTATCTGTTACAAACTGGTGCTGAAAAATATACATTTTAAGAAAATAATCCTTAAACGTGTTGTAAAGTTACACCGGATCAATTAAATCCAAATCATGCACTGCTGGTGAACTGTGATCAAAATGTCAATTTCCTATAATGACCAAAGAAATTACATTGTGTACATTCCATCTCTATAGATGTTGTCTGTCCAACGTCCCGACCTGAAGAGAAATAAAAAGACTAAGTTTTTCTTAATATAAACACGCGTCACGTGGTGTCTCCTCAATCTGGCGCGCGCGCTGGACCTAAAATAAAATAAAAACTTTCCAAACTAAACATGAAACTTCTCCGGTAAGACAATACTAGACCCCTTACAGAAACAAACAAACAAACAAACAAACAAACAAACAAACAAAACAAACAATACCCCCCCCCCCCCCCAATCAATCTATGTTTCAAAGGGGGAAAGACCGTTTACAATTGCTTTTTGAAAGCAATTGATTTATATTGTAAAAAGGCCTTTTTAACCATTCTGTTCCGTTAATACAAAAAAAAAAAAAAAAAATCCCCGAGACCCCCTTTTGCCCCCCCCCCCCTTTTTTTTACCCTCCACTTACAACTGAATGTAGTTTGTGGGCTATCTATCCTATCAACGTTAAACGAACGACAACTCCAGTTTTTTCCCTATTATATTGTTCTTACATCTCTTCTGAAAAAAAAAATCCACCTCCTTGTTATCACTTAAACTCTGAAACTACAAGTCCAATCGATCCCAAAATTTACAGTCAGCAGGGCATACATGTACTAAAGGTTCATAAAACAACGTGGTGCCGATATCTCTCAAGACTTTTCCTAGAGAAAAAGAATGGCAATGCCGTAAAAATCGCTTGCTAGGTCCGTAATTCTCAATGAAATCCTACAATAAAAATGTCCGCTCCTGGATTGAAAAACTTATCTGTTACAAACTGGTGCTGAAAAATATACATTTTAAGAAAATAATCCTTAAACGTGTTGTAAAGTTACACCGGATCAATTAAATCCAAATCATGCACTGCTGGTGAACTGTGATCAAAATGTCAATTTCCTATAATGACCAAAGAAATTACATTGTGTACATTCCATCTCTATAGATGTTGTCTGTCCAACGTCCCGACCTGAAGAGAAATAAAAAGACTAAGTTTTTCTTAATATAAACACGCGTCACGTGGTGTCTCCTCAATCTGGCGCGCGCGCTGGACCTAAAATAAAATAAAAACTTTCCAAACTAAACATGAAACTTCTCCGGTAAGACAATACTAGACCCCTTACAGAAACAAACAAACAAACAAACAAACAAACAAACAAACAAAACAAACAATACCCCCCCCCCCCCCCAATCAATCTATGTTTCAAAGGGGGAAAGACCGTTTACAATTGCTTTTTGAAAGCAATTGATTTATATTGTAAAAAGGCCTTTTTAACCATTCTGTTCCGTTAATACAAAAAAAAAAAAAAAAAATCCCCGAGACCCCCTTTTGCCCCCCCCCCCTTTTTTTTACCCTCCACTTACAACTGAATGTAGTTTGTGGGCTATCTATCCTATCAACGTTAAACGAACGACAACTCCAGTTTTTTCCCTATTATATTGTTCTTACATCTCTTCTGAAAAAAAAAATCCACCTCCTTGTTATCACTTAAACTCTGAAACTACAAGTCCAATCGATCCCAAAATTTACAGTCAGCAGGGCATACATGTACTAAAGGTTCATAAAACAACGTGGTGCCGATATCTCTCAAGACTTTTCCTAGAGAAAAAGAATGGCAATGCCGTAAAAATCGCTTGCTAGGTCCGTAATTCTCAATGAAATCCTACAATAAAAATGTCCGCTCCTGGATTGAAAAACTTATCTGTTACAAACTGGTGCTGAAAAATATACATTTTAAGAAAATAATCCTTAAACGTGTTGTAAAGTTACACCGGATCAATTAAATCCAAATCATGCACTGCTGGTGAACTGTGATCAAAATGTCAATTTCCTATAATGACCAAAGAAATTACATTGTGTACATTCCATCTCTATAGATGTTGTCTGTCCAACGTCCCGACCTGAAGAGAAATAAAAAGACTAAGTTTTTCTTAATATAAACACGCGTCACGTGGTGTCTCCTCAATCTGGCGCGCGCGCTGGACCTAAAATAAAATAAAAACTTTCCAAACTAAACATGAAACTTCTCCGGTAAGACAATACTAGACCCCTTACAGAAACAAACAAACAAACAAACAAACAAACAAACAAACAAAACAAACAATACCCCCCCCCCCCCCAATCAATCTATGTTTCAAAGGGGGAAAGACCGTTTACAATTGCTTTTTGAAAGCAATTGATTTATATTGTAAAAAGGCCTTTTTAACCATTCTGTTCCGTTAATACAAAAAAAAAAAAAAAAAATCCCCGAGACCCCCTTTTGCCCCCCCCCCCCCTTTTTTTTACCCTCCACTTACAACTGAATGTAGTTTGTGGGCTATCTATCCTATCAACGTTAAACGAACGACAACTCCAGTTTTTTCCCTATTATATTGTTCTTACATCTCTTCTGAAAAAAAAAATCCACCTCCTTGTT
>NC_086377.1:55755490-55795490 GCF_036588685.1 Mytilus trossulus
CAAACAAACAAAACAAACAATACCCCCCCCCCCCAATCAATCTATGTTTCAAAGGGGGAAAGACCGTTTACAATTGCTTTTTGAAAGCAATTGATTTATATTGTAAAAAGGCCTTTTTAACCATTCTGTTCCGTTAATACAAAAAAAAAAAAAAAAAATCCCCGAGACCCCCTTTTGCCCCCCCCCCCTTTTTTTTACCCTCCACTTACAACTGAATGTAGTTTGTGGGCTATCTATCCTATCAACGTTAAACGAACGACAACTCCAGTTTTTTCCCTATTATATTGTTCTTACATCTCTTCTGAAAAAAAAAATCCACCTCCTTGTTATCACTTAAACTCTGAAACTACAAGTCCAATCGATCCCAAAATTTACAGTCAGCAGGGCATACATGTACTAAAGGTTCATAAAACAACGTGGTGCCGATATCTCTCAAGACTTTTCCTAGAGAAAAAGAATGGCAATGCCGTAAAAATCGCTTGCTAGGTCCGTAATTCTCAATGAAATCCTACAATAAAAATGTCCGCTCCTGGATTGAAAAACTTATCTGTTACAAACTGGTGCTGAAAAATATACATTTTAAGAAAATAATCCTTAAACGTGTTGTAAAGTTACACCGGATCAATTAAATCCAAATCATGCACTGCTGGTGAACTGTGATCAAAATGTCAATTTCCTATAATGACCAAAGAAATTACATTGTGTACATTCCATCTCTATAGATGTTGTCTGTCCAACGTCCCGACCTGAAGAGAAATAAAAAGACTAAGTTTTTCTTAATATAAACACGCGTCACGTGGTGTCTCCTCAATCTGGCGCGCGCGCTGGACCTAAAATAAAATAAAAACTTTCCAAACTAAACATGAAACTTCTCCGGTAAGACAATACTAGACCCCTTACAGAAACAAACAAACAAACAAACAAACAAACAAACAAACAAAACAAACAATACCCCCCCCCCCCCAATCAATCTATGTTTCAAAGGGGGAAAGACCGTTTACAATTGCTTTTTGAAAGCAATTGATTTATATTGTAAAAAGGCCTTTTTAACCATTCTGTTCCGTTAATACAAAAAAAAAAAAAAAAAAATCCCCGAGACCCCCTTTTGCCCCCCCCCCCCCTTTTTTTTACCCTCCACTTACAACTGAATGTAGTTTGTGGGCTATCTATCCTATCAACGTTAAACGAACGACAACTCCAGTTTTTTCCCTATTATATTGTTCTTACATCTCTTCTGAAAAAAAAAATCCACCTCCTTGTTATCACTTAAACTCTGAAACTACAAGTCCAATCGATCCCAAAATTTACAGTCAGCAGGGCATACATGTACTAAAGGTTCATAAAACAACGTGGTGCCGATATCTCTCAAGACTTTTCCTAGAGAAAAAGAATGGCAATGCCGTAAAAATCGCTTGCTAGGTCCGTAATTCTCAATGAAATCCTACAATAAAAATGTCCGCTCCTGGATTGAAAAACTTATCTGTTACAAACTGGTGCTGAAAAATATACATTTTAAGAAAATAATCCTTAAACGTGTTGTAAAGTTACACCGGATCAATTAAATCCAAATCATGCACTGCTGGTGAACTGTGATCAAAATGTCAATTTCCTATAATGACCAAAGAAATTACATTGTGTACATTCCATCTCTATAGATGTTGTCTGTCCAACGTCCCGACCTGAAGAGAAATAAAAAGACTAAGTTTTTCTTAATATAAACACGCGTCACGTGGTGTCTCCTCAATCTGGCGCGCGCGCTGGACCTAAAATAAAATAAAAACTTTCCAAACTAAACATGAAACTTCTCCGGTAAGACAATACTAGACCCCTTACAGAAACAAACAAACAAACAAACAAACAAACAAACAAACAAAACAAACAATACCCCCCCCCCCCCCCCCCAATCAATCTATGTTTCAAAGGGGGAAAGACCGTTTACAATTGCTTTTTGAAAGCAATTGATTTATATTGTAAAAAGGCCTTTTTAACCATTCTGTTCCGTTAATACAAAAAAAAAAAAAAAAAATCCCCGAGACCCCCTTTTGCCCCCCCCCCCCCCTTTTTTTTACCCTCCACTTACAACTGAATGTAGTTTGTGGGCTATCTATCCTATCAACGTTAAACGAACGACAACTCCAGTTTTTTCCCTATTATATTGTTCTTACATCTCTTCTGAAAAAAAAAATCCACCTCCTTGTTATCACTTAAACTCTGAAACTACAAGTCCAATCGATCCCAAAATTTACAGTCAGCAGGGCATACATGTACTAAAGGTTCATAAAACAACGTGGTGCCGATATCTCTCAAGACTTTTCCTAGAGAAAAAGAATGGCAATGCCGTAAAAATCGCTTGCTAGGTCCGTAATTCTCAATGAAATCCTACAATAAAAATGTCCGCTCCTGGATTGAAAAACTTATCTGTTACAAACTGGTGCTGAAAAATATACATTTTAAGAAAATAATCCTTAAACGTGTTGTAAAGTTACACCGGATCAATTAAATCCAAATCATGCACTGCTGGTGAACTGTGATCAAAATGTCAATTTCCTATAATGACCAAAGAAATTACATTGTGTACATTCCATCTCTATAGATGTTGTCTGTCCAACGTCCCGACCTGAAGAGAAATAAAAAGACTAAGTTTTTCTTAATATAAACACGCGTCACGTGGTGTCTCCTCAATCTGGCGCGCGCGCTGGACCTAAAATAAAATAAAAACTTTCCAAACTAAACATGAAACTTCTCCGGTAAGACAATACTAGACCCCTTACAGAAACAAACAAACAAACAAACAAACAAACAAACAAACAAAACAAACAATACCCCCCCCCCCCCCCCAATCAATCTATGTTTCAAAGGGGGAAAGACCGTTTACAATTGCTTTTTGAAAGCAATTGATTTATATTGTAAAAAGGCCTTTTTAACCATTCTGTTCCGTTAATACAAAAAAAAAAAAAAAAAATCCCCGAGACCCCCTTTTGCCCCCCCCCCCCTTTTTTTTACCCTCCACTTACAACTGAATGTAGTTTGTGGGCTATCTATCCTATCAACGTTAAACGAACGACAACTCCAGTTTTTTCCCTATTATATTGTTCTTACATCTCTTCTGAAAAAAAAAATCCACCTCCTTGTTATCACTTAAACTCTGAAACTACAAGTCCAATCGATCCCAAAATTTACAGTCAGCAGGGCATACATGTACTAAAGGTTCATAAAACAACGTGGTGCCGATATCTCTCAAGACTTTTCCTAGAGAAAAAGAATGGCAATGCCGTAAAAATCGCTTGCTAGGTCCGTAATTCTCAATGAAATCCTACAATAAAAATGTCCGCTCCTGGATTGAAAAACTTATCTGTTACAAACTGGTGCTGAAAAATATACATTTTAAGAAAATAATCCTTAAACGTGTTGTAAAGTTACACCGGATCAATTAAATCCAAATCATGCACTGCTGGTGAACTGTGATCAAAATGTCAATTTCCTATAATGACCAAAGAAATTACATTGTGTACATTCCATCTCTATAGATGTTGTCTGTCCAACGTCCCGACCTGAAGAGAAATAAAAAGACTAAGTTTTTCTTAATATAAACACGCGTCACGTGGTGTCTCCTCAATCTGGCGCGCGCGCTGGACCTAAAATAAAATAAAAACTTTCCAAACTAAACATGAAACTTCTCCGGTAAGACAATACTAGACCCCTTACAGAAACAAACAAACAAACAAACAAACAAACAAACAAACAAAACAAACAATACCCCCCCCCCCCCAATCAATCTATGTTTCAAAGGGGGAAAGACCGTTTACAATTGCTTTTTGAAAGCAATTGATTTATATTGTAAAAAGGCCTTTTTAACCATTCTGTTCCGTTAATACAAAAAAAAAAAAAAAAAATCCCCGAGACCCCCTTTTGCCCCCCCCCCTTTTTTTTACCCTCCACTTACAACTGAATGTAGTTTGTGGGCTATCTATCCTATCAACGTTAAACGAACGACAACTCCAGTTTTTTCCCTATTATATTGTTCTTACATCTCTTCTGAAAAAAAAAATCCACCTCCTTGTTATCACTTAAACTCTGAAACTACAAGTCCAATCGATCCCAAAATTTACAGTCAGCAGGGCATACATGTACTAAAGGTTCATAAAACAACGTGGTGCCGATATCTCTCAAGACTTTTCCTAGAGAAAAAGAATGGCAATGCCGTAAAAATCGCTTGCTAGGTCCGTAATTCTCAATGAAATCCTACAATAAAAATGTCCGCTCCTGGATTGAAAAACTTATCTGTTACAAACTGGTGCTGAAAAATATACATTTTAAGAAAATAATCCTTAAACGTGTTGTAAAGTTACACCGGATCAATTAAATCCAAATCATGCACTGCTGGTGAACTGTGATCAAAATGTCAATTTCCTATAATGACCAAAGAAATTACATTGTGTACATTCCATCTCTATAGATGTTGTCTGTCCAACGTCCCGACCTGAAGAGAAATAAAAAGACTAAGTTTTTCTTAATATAAACACGCGTCACGTGGTGTCTCCTCAATCTGGCGCGCGCGCTGGACCTAAAATAAAATAAAAACTTTCCAAACTAAACATGAAACTTCTCCGGTAAGACAATACTAGACCCCTTACAGAAACAAACAAACAAACAAACAAACAAACAAACAAACAAAACAAACAATACCCCCCCCCCCCCCCAATCAATCTATGTTTCAAAGGGGGAAAGACCGTTTACAATTGCTTTTTGAAAGCAATTGATTTATATTGTAAAAAGGCCTTTTTAACCATTCTGTTCCGTTAATACAAAAAAAAAAAAAAAAAATCCCCGAGACCCCCTTTTGCCCCCCCCCCCTTTTTTTTACCCTCCACTTACAACTGAATGTAGTTTGTGGGCTATCTATCCTATCAACGTTAAACGAACGACAACTCCAGTTTTTTCCCTATTATATTGTTCTTACATCTCTTCTGAAAAAAAAAATCCACCTCCTTGTTATCACTTAAACTCTGAAACTACAAGTCCAATCGATCCCAAAATTTACAGTCAGCAGGGCATACATGTACTAAAGGTTCATAAAACAACGTGGTGCCGATATCTCTCAAGACTTTTCCTAGAGAAAAAGAATGGCAATGCCGTAAAAATCGCTTGCTAGGTCCGTAATTCTCAATGAAATCCTACAATAAAAATGTCCGCTCCTGGATTGAAAAACTTATCTGTTACAAACTGGTGCTGAAAAATATACATTTTAAGAAAATAATCCTTAAACGTGTTGTAAAGTTACACCGGATCAATTAAATCCAAATCATGCACTGCTGGTGAACTGTGATCAAAATGTCAATTTCCTATAATGACCAAAGAAATTACATTGTGTACATTCCATCTCTATAGATGTTGTCTGTCCAACGTCCCGACCTGAAGAGAAATAAAAAGACTAAGTTTTTCTTAATATAAACACGCGTCACGTGGTGTCTCCTCAATCTGGCGCGCGCGCTGGACCTAAAATAAAATAAAAACTTTCCAAACTAAACATGAAACTTCTCCGGTAAGACAATACTAGACCCCTTACAGAAACAAACAAACAAACAAACAAACAAACAAACAAACAAAACAAACAATACCCCCCCCCCCCCCAATCAATCTATGTTTCAAAGGGGGAAAGACCGTTTACAATTGCTTTTTGAAAGCAATTGATTTATATTGTAAAAAGGCCTTTTTAACCATTCTGTTCCGTTAATACAAAAAAAAAAAAAAAAAATCCCCGAGACCCCCTTTTGCCCCCCCCCCCCCCTTTTTTTTACCCTCCACTTACAACTGAATGTAGTTTGTGGGCTATCTATCCTATCAACGTTAAACGAACGACAACTCCAGTTTTTTCCCTATTATTAAGGTCTTTCCTTTCTTAAATGGAAAGACCTTACTGTATTGCGTTTGTTTATTATTATTATTATTATTATTATTATTATTATTCTTTTTCTTCCGCCGTTTTCAAAGTCGAAAAACAAGAAAAGTACGCAACATATACAAATGATCTTTGGTATCATGTATCAAGGGTATAATATCTTTCTTGTATTAGAAGAACCAAGATTTACTATTTACCTTATAGGAGTTATCTCCCCAATTACAAAAAACACTGTTATCACTACTCCTCATAAACTATAAGACTTAGCGGCAAATGGTTTTTTTTTAAATGTTCCTTGTCAAAAGTTACAACTTCAAATAAATTTAACCGAAGCGATCCAGTGACCTATTATAGGAGTTATTTCCCCTTGAATATTTAAATTTTCGATATGCATATAAATCTCATGAACCGTAAGTCATAAAGACTGCGGGTCTTCAGATTTGAGTTCATTGGACCAAAACTAGAAAATATAGGTCAAGGTCAAAGGTCAAGGTCATATTTTAGATTTTCAAAAGTTTTTCATTTCCCTATAACTATTGAACGGTTATAGATACAGAAAAATTAAGCAGTAAAAAATGATTGGTACTTCAAGGGGCAACTTTTTTACATTATGACTATACTGATTTTACCTTCATGTAAGGGACATAACTCCCATTGATGGTTTTTAAAAAGCCATTTTTAGGCAAAACTCTTTAACAAAAGGTCCTTGACCCATACGGTCTTTTGCAATGACCTTGTGGAGCAATGACCTTGACGAAGGTCACAAGGTCAAAGGTCAAGGTCATCAAATTATGTGTTTTTTGGCACTATTTAAACAGTTTTATGAGTTTTTGAATTCCAATCAATCAATCAATCAATCAATCAATCAATCAATCAATCAATCAATCAATCAATCAATCAATCAATCAATCAAACAATCAATCAATCAATCAATCAATCAATCAATCAATCAATCAAAGCAAGTTTCCGTTTCATGTGTTTAATACGGGATCCAAGGTCTCTTTTTTTCGCTTGTTTTAATTGACACTTTTCAACGTGTTTAACCAACGTGTTTGACCAACGTGTTTAACCAACGTGTTTAACCAACGTGTTTAACCAACCAACCAACCAATCAATCAATGCATGTTTCCGTTTCATGTGTTTCATACGGGATCCAATGTTGTTTTTTTTCGCTTGTTTTAATTCAGCCTATCCAACCAACGTGTTTAACCAACGTGTTTAACCAACGTGTTAAACCAACGTGTTTAACCAACGTGTTTAACTAACCAACCAACGTGTTTAACCAACCAATCAATCAATGCATGTTTCCGTTTCATCCGTTTCATGTGTTTCATACGGGATCCAAGATTTTTTTTTCGCTTGTTTTAATTGAGCCTATCCAACCAACGTGTTTAACCAACGTGTTTAACCGACATGTTTAACCAACGTGTGTAACTAACCAACCAACGTGTTTAACCGACCAACCAATCAATCAATGCATGTATCCGTTTCATGTGTTTCATACGGGATCCAAGGTGTTTTTTTCCCGCTTGTTTTAATTCAGCCTATCCAACCAACGTGTTTAACCAACGTGTTAAACCAAGATGTTTAACCAACGTGTTTAACTAACCAACCAACATGTTTAACCAACCAACCAATCAATCAATGCATGTATCCGTTTCATGTGTTTTATACGGGATCCAAGGTGGTTTTTTTTGCTTGTTTTAATTGAGCCTATCCAACCAACGTGTTTAACCAACGTGTTAAACCAACATGTTTAACCAACGTGTTTAACTAACCAACCAACGTGTTTAACCAACCAACTAACCAATCTAGCAATGCATGTTTCCGTTTCATGTAATTCATACGGGATCCAAGGTTTTTTTTTTCGCTTGTTTTAATTAAGCCAATCCAACCAACGTGTTTAACCAACGTGTTTAACCAACGTGTTTAATCAACGTGTTAAACCAACGTGTTTAACCAACGTGTTTAACTAACCAACCAACGTGTTTAACCAACCAATCAATCAATGCATGTTTCCGTTTCATGTGTTTCATACGGGATCAAAGGTTTTTTTATACGACCGCAAATTTTGAAAAAACATGTTTAACCAACATGTTTAACCACCTGTTTAACCAACGTGTTTAACCAACTAACCAATCAATCGATCAATGCATGTTTCCGTTTCATGTGTTCCATACGGGATCCAAGTTTTTTTTTTCGCTTTTTTTAATTGAGCCTATGCAACCAACGTGTTTAACCAACGTGTTTAACCAACATGTTTAACCAACGTGTTTAACCAACATGTTTAACCAACGTGTTTAACCAACCAATCAATCAATGCATGTTTCCGTTTCATGTGTTTAATACGGGATCAAAGGTTTTTTCCCCGCTTGTTTTAATTGAGCCTATCCAACGTGTTTTACCAACCAACGTGTTTAACCGACCAACGTGTTTAACCGACCAACGTGTTTAACCAACGTTTTTTACCAACCAACGTGTTTAACCAACCAACATGTTTAACCAACCAACCAACCAACCAATCAATGCATGTTTCCGTTTCATGTGTTTCATACGGGATCCCAGGTTTTTGTTTTCGCTTGTTTTAATTCAGTTTATCAAACGTGTTTAACAAACCAACGTGTTAAACCAACCAACATGTTTAACCAACCAACGTGTTTAACCAACCAACATGTTTAACCAACCAATGTGTTTAACCAACCAACCAATCAATCGATCAATGCATGTTTCCGTTTCATGTGTTTCATACGGGATCCAATTTTTTTGTTGCTTGTTTTAATTGAGCCTTTCCAACCAACGTGTTTAACCAACATGTTTAACTAACCAACCAACGTGTTTAATCAACCAACGTGTTTAACCAATCAATCCATTCCATTAATTAATGCATGTTTCCGTTTCATGTGTTTAATACGGAATCCAAGGTCTCTTTTTTTCCGCTTGTTTCAAGAGACCCTATATCAAGTGTTTAATTAATAAACCAATCAACCAACCAACAAACCAACCAACTAATCAATAAATTAATCAATTAATACATATATGATATATTTATTTATGACAGTATAATTAAAAGAAAATGGAAGGAAAGACCTATCAATTATTCAAGAAGAATTGAACTTTAATATTGTTCTTACATCTCTTCTGAAAAAAAAAATCCACCTCCTTGTTATCACTTAAACTCTGAAACTACAAGTCCAATCGATCCCAAAATTTACAGTCAGCAGGGCATACATGTACTAAAGGTTCATAAAACAACGTGGTGCCGATATCTCTCAAGACTTTTCCTAGAGAAAAAGAATGGCAATGCCGTAAAAATCGCTTGCTAGGTCCGTAATTCTCAATGAAATCCTACAATAAAAATGTCCGCTCCTGGATTGAAAAACTTATCTGTTACAAACTGGTGCTGAAAAATATACATTTTAAGAAAATAATCCTTAAACGTGTTGTAAAGTTACACCGGATCAATTAAATCCAAATCATGCACTGCTGGTGAACTGTGATCAAAATGTCAATTTCCTATAATGACCAAAGAAATTACATTGTGTACATTCCATCTCTATAGATGTTGTCTGTCCAACGTCCCGACCTGAAGAGAAATAAAAAGACTAAGTTTTTCTTAATATAAACACGCGTCACGTGGTGTCTCCTCAATCTGGCGCGCGCGCTGGACCTAAAATAAAATAAAAACTTTCCAAACTAAACATGAAACTTCTCCGGTAAGACAATACTAGACCCCTTACAGAAACAAACAAACAAACAAACAAACAAACAAACAAACAAAACAAACAATACCCCCCCCCCCCCCAATCAATCTATGTTTCAAAGGGGGAAAGACCGTTTACAATTGCTTTTTGAAAGCAATTGATTTATATTGTAAAAAGGCCTTTTTAACCATTCTGTTCCGTTAATACAAAAAAAAAAAAAAAAAATCCCCGAGACCCCCTTTTGCCCCCCCCCCCTTTTTTTTACCCTCCACTTACAACTGAATGTAGTTTGTGGGCTATCTATCCTATCAACGTTAAACGAACGACAACTCCAGTTTTTTCCCTATTATATTGTTCTTACATCTCTTCTGAAAAAAAAAATCCACCTCCTTGTTATCACTTAAACTCTGAAACTACAAGTCCAATCGATCCCAAAATTTACAGTCAGCAGGGCATACATGTACTAAAGGTTCATAAAACAACGTGGTGCCGATATCTCTCAAGACTTTTCCTAGAGAAAAAGAATGGCAATGCCGTAAAAATCGCTTGCTAGGTCCGTAATTCTCAATGAAATCCTACAATAAAAATGTCCGCTCCTGGATTGAAAAACTTATCTGTTACAAACTGGTGCTGAAAAATATACATTTTAAGAAAATAATCCTTAAACGTGTTGTAAAGTTACACCGGATCAATTAAATCCAAATCATGCACTGCTGGTGAACTGTGATCAAAATGTCAATTTCCTATAATGACCAAAGAAATTACATTGTGTACATTCCATCTCTATAGATGTTGTCTGTCCAACGTCCCGACCTGAAGAGAAATAAAAAGACTAAGTTTTTCTTAATATAAACACGCGTCACGTGGTGTCTCCTCAATCTGGCGCGCGCGCTGGACCTAAAATAAAATAAAAACTTTCCAAACTAAACATGAAACTTCTCCGGTAAGACAATACTAGACCCCTTACAGAAACAAACAAACAAACAAACAAACAAACAAACAAACAAAACAAACAATACCCCCCCCCCCCCCCCAATCAATCTATGTTTCAAAGGGGGAAAGACCGTTTACAATTGCTTTTTGAAAGCAATTGATTTATATTGTAAAAAGGCCTTTTTAACCATTCTGTTCCGTTAATACAAAAAAAAAAAAAAAAAATCCCCGAGACCCCCTTTTGCCCCCCCCCCCTTTTTTTTACCCTCCACTTACAACTGAATGTAGTTTGTGGGCTATCTATCCTATCAACGTTAAACGAACGACAACTCCAGTTTTTTCCCTATTATATTGTTCTTACATCTCTTCTGAAAAAAAAAATCCACCTCCTTGTTATCACTTAAACTCTGAAACTACAAGTCCAATCGATCCCAAAATTTACAGTCAGCAGGGCATACATGTACTAAAGGTTCATAAAACAACGTGGTGCCGATATCTCTCAAGACTTTTCCTAGAGAAAAAGAATGGCAATGCCGTAAAAATCGCTTGCTAGGTCCGTAATTCTCAATGAAATCCTACAATAAAAATGTCCGCTCCTGGATTGAAAAACTTATCTGTTACAAACTGGTGCTGAAAAATATACATTTTAAGAAAATAATCCTTAAACGTGTTGTAAAGTTACACCGGATCAATTAAATCCAAATCATGCACTGCTGGTGAACTGTGATCAAAATGTCAATTTCCTATAATGACCAAAGAAATTACATTGTGTACATTCCATCTCTATAGATGTTGTCTGTCCAACGTCCCGACCTGAAGAGAAATAAAAAGACTAAGTTTTTCTTAATATAAACACGCGTCACGTGGTGTCTCCTCAATCTGGCGCGCGCGCTGGACCTAAAATAAAATAAAAACTTTCCAAACTAAACATGAAACTTCTCCGGTAAGACAATACTAGACCCCTTACAGAAACAAACAAACAAACAAACAAACAAACAAACAAACAAAACAAACAATACCCCCCCCCCCCCCCCAATCAATCTATGTTTCAAAGGGGGAAAGACCGTTTACAATTGCTTTTTGAAAGCAATTGATTTATATTGTAAAAAGGCCTTTTTAACCATTCTGTTCCGTTAATACAAAAAAAAAAAAAAAAAATCCCCGAGACCCCCTTTTGCCCCCCCCCCCCTTTTTTTTACCCTCCACTTACAACTGAATGTAGTTTGTGGGCTATCTATCCTATCAACGTTAAACGAACGACAACTCCAGTTTTTTCCCTATTATATTGTTCTTACATCTCTTCTGAAAAAAAAAATCCACCTCCTTGTTATCACTTAAACTCTGAAACTACAAGTCCAATCGATCCCAAAATTTACAGTCAGCAGGGCATACATGTACTAAAGGTTCATAAAACAACGTGGTGCCGATATCTCTCAAGACTTTTCCTAGAGAAAAAGAATGGCAATGCCGTAAAAATCGCTTGCTAGGTCCGTAATTCTCAATGAAATCCTACAATAAAAATGTCCGCTCCTGGATTGAAAAACTTATCTGTTACAAACTGGTGCTGAAAAATATACATTTTAAGAAAATAATCCTTAAACGTGTTGTAAAGTTACACCGGATCAATTAAATCCAAATCATGCACTGCTGGTGAACTGTGATCAAAATGTCAATTTCCTATAATGACCAAAGAAATTACATTGTGTACATTCCATCTCTATAGATGTTGTCTGTCCAACGTCCCGACCTGAAGAGAAATAAAAAGACTAAGTTTTTCTTAATATAAACACGCGTCACGTGGTGTCTCCTCAATCTGGCGCGCGCGCTGGACCTAAAATAAAATAAAAACTTTCCAAACTAAACATGAAACTTCTCCGGTAAGACAATACTAGACCCCTTACAGAAACAAACAAACAAACAAACAAACAAACAAACAAACAAAACAAACAATACCCCCCCCCCCCCCAATCAATCTATGTTTCAAAGGGGGAAAGACCGTTTACAATTGCTTTTTGAAAGCAATTGATTTATATTGTAAAAAGGCCTTTTTAACCATTCTGTTCCGTTAATACAAAAAAAAAAAAAAAAAATCCCCGAGACCCCCTTTTGCCCCCCCCCCCTTTTTTTTACCCTCCACTTACAACTGAATGTAGTTTGTGGGCTATCTATCCTATCAACGTTAAACGAACGACAACTCCAGTTTTTTCCCTATTATATTGTTCTTACATCTCTTCTGAAAAAAAAAATCCACCTCCTTGTTATCACTTAAACTCTGAAACTACAAGTCCAATCGATCCCAAAATTTACAGTCAGCAGGGCATACATGTACTAAAGGTTCATAAAACAACGTGGTGCCGATATCTCTCAAGACTTTTCCTAGAGAAAAAGAATGGCAATGCCGTAAAAATCGCTTGCTAGGTCCGTAATTCTCAATGAAATCCTACAATAAAAATGTCCGCTCCTGGATTGAAAAACTTATCTGTTACAAACTGGTGCTGAAAAATATACATTTTAAGAAAATAATCCTTAAACGTGTTGTAAAGTTACACCGGATCAATTAAATCCAAATCATGCACTGCTGGTGAACTGTGATCAAAATGTCAATTTCCTATAATGACCAAAGAAATTACATTGTGTACATTCCATCTCTATAGATGTTGTCTGTCCAACGTCCCGACCTGAAGAGAAATAAAAAGACTAAGTTTTTCTTAATATAAACACGCGTCACGTGGTGTCTCCTCAATCTGGCGCGCGCGCTGGACCTAAAATAAAATAAAAACTTTCCAAACTAAACATGAAACTTCTCCGGTAAGACAATACTAGACCCCTTACAGAAACAAACAAACAAACAAACAAACAAACAAACAAACAAAACAAACAATACCCCCCCCCCCCCCAATCAATCTATGTTTCAAAGGGGGAAAGACCGTTTACAATTGCTTTTTGAAAGCAATTGATTTATATTGTAAAAAGGCCTTTTTAACCATTCTGTTCCGTTAATACAAAAAAAAAAAAAAAAAATCCCCGAGACCCCCTTTTGCCCCCCCCCCCTTTTTTTTACCCTCCACTTACAACTGAATGTAGTTTGTGGGCTATCTATCCTATCAACGTTAAACGAACGACAACTCCAGTTTTTTCCCTATTATATTGTTCTTACATCTCTTCTGAAAAAAAAAATCCACCTCCTTGTTATCACTTAAACTCTGAAACTACAAGTCCAATCGATCCCAAAATTTACAGTCAGCAGGGCATACATGTACTAAAGGTTCATAAAACAACGTGGTGCCGATATCTCTCAAGACTTTTCCTAGAGAAAAAGAATGGCAATGCCGTAAAAATCGCTTGCTAGGTCCGTAATTCTCAATGAAATCCTACAATAAAAATGTCCGCTCCTGGATTGAAAAACTTATCTGTTACAAACTGGTGCTGAAAAATATACATTTTAAGAAAATAATCCTTAAACGTGTTGTAAAGTTACACCGGATCAATTAAATCCAAATCATGCACTGCTGGTGAACTGTGATCAAAATGTCAATTTCCTATAATGACCAAAGAAATTACATTGTGTACATTCCATCTCTATAGATGTTGTCTGTCCAACGTCCCGACCTGAAGAGAAATAAAAAGACTAAGTTTTTCTTAATATAAACACGCGTCACGTGGTGTCTCCTCAATCTGGCGCGCGCGCTGGACCTAAAATAAAATAAAAACTTTCCAAACTAAACATGAAACTTCTCCGGTAAGACAATACTAGACCCCTTACAGAAACAAACAAACAAACAAACAAACAAACAAACAAACAAAACAAACAATACCCCCCCCCCCCCCAATCAATCTATGTTTCAAAGGGGGAAAGACCGTTTACAATTGCTTTTTGAAAGCAATTGATTTATATTGTAAAAAGGCCTTTTTAACCATTCTGTTCCGTTAATACAAAAAAAAAAAAAAAAAATCCCCGAGACCCCCTTTTGCCCCCCCCCCCCCCTTTTTTTTACCCTCCACTTACAACTGAATGTAGTTTGTGGGCTATCTATCCTATCAACGTTAAACGAACGACAACTCCAGTTTTTTCCCTATTATTAAGGTCTTTCCTTTCTTAAATGGAAAGACCTTACTGTATTGCGTTTGTTTATTATTATTATTATTATTATTATTATTATTATTCTTTTTCTTCCGCCGTTTTCAAAGTCGAAAAACAAGAAAAGTACGCAACATATACAAATGATCTTTGGTATCATGTATCAAGGGTATAATATCTTTCTTGTATTAGAAGAACCAAGATTTACTATTTACCTTATAGGAGTTATCTCCCCAATTACAAAAAACACTGTTATCACTACTCCTCATAAACTATAAGACTTAGCGGCAAATGGTTTTTTTTTAAATGTTCCTTGTCAAAAGTTACAACTTCAAATAAATTTAACCGAAGCGATCCAGTGACCTATTATAGGAGTTATTTCCCCTTGAATATTTAAATTTTCGATATGCATATAAATCTCATGAACCGTAAGTCATAAAGACTGCGGGTCTTCAGATTTGAGTTCATTGGACCAAAACTAGAAAATATAGGTCAAGGTCAAAGGTCAAGGTCATATTTTAGATTTTCAAAAGTTTTTCATTTCCCTATAACTATTGAACGGTTATAGATACAGAAAAATTAAGCAGTAAAAAATGATTGGTACTTCAAGGGGCAACTTTTTTACATTATGACTATACTGATTTTACCTTCATGTAAGGGACATAACTCCCATTGATGGTTTTTAAAAAGCCATTTTTAGGCAAAACTCTTTAACAAAAGGTCCTTGACCCATACGGTCTTTTGCAATGACCTTGTGGAGCAATGACCTTGACGAAGGTCACAAGGTCAAAGGTCAAGGTCATCAAATTATGTGTTTTTTGGCACTATTTAAACAGTTTTATGAGTTTTTGAATTCCAATCAATCAATCAATCAATCAATCAATCAATCAATCAATCAATCAATCAATCAATCAATCAATCAATCAATCAAACAATCAATCAATCAATCAATCAATCAATCAATCAATCAATCAAAGCAAGTTTCCGTTTCATGTGTTTAATACGGGATCCAAGGTCTCTTTTTTTCGCTTGTTTTAATTGACACTTTTCAACGTGTTTAACCAACGTGTTTGACCAACGTGTTTAACCAACGTGTTTAACCAACGTGTTTAACCAACCAACCAACCAATCAATCAATGCATGTTTCCGTTTCATGTGTTTCATACGGGATCCAATGTTGTTTTTTTTCGCTTGTTTTAATTCAGCCTATCCAACCAACGTGTTTAACCAACGTGTTTAACCAACGTGTTAAACCAACGTGTTTAACCAACGTGTTTAACTAACCAACCAACGTGTTTAACCAACCAATCAATCAATGCATGTTTCCGTTTCATCCGTTTCATGTGTTTCATACGGGATCCAAGATTTTTTTTTCGCTTGTTTTAATTGAGCCTATCCAACCAACGTGTTTAACCAACGTGTTTAACCGACATGTTTAACCAACGTGTGTAACTAACCAACCAACGTGTTTAACCGACCAACCAATCAATCAATGCATGTATCCGTTTCATGTGTTTCATACGGGATCCAAGGTGTTTTTTTCCCGCTTGTTTTAATTCAGCCTATCCAACCAACGTGTTTAACCAACGTGTTAAACCAAGATGTTTAACCAACGTGTTTAACTAACCAACCAACATGTTTAACCAACCAACCAATCAATCAATGCATGTATCCGTTTCATGTGTTTTATACGGGATCCAAGGTGGTTTTTTTTGCTTGTTTTAATTGAGCCTATCCAACCAACGTGTTTAACCAACGTGTTAAACCAACATGTTTAACCAACGTGTTTAACTAACCAACCAACGTGTTTAACCAACCAACTAACCAATCTAGCAATGCATGTTTCCGTTTCATGTAATTCATACGGGATCCAAGGTTTTTTTTTTCGCTTGTTTTAATTAAGCCAATCCAACCAACGTGTTTAACCAACGTGTTTAACCAACGTGTTTAATCAACGTGTTAAACCAACGTGTTTAACCAACGTGTTTAACTAACCAACCAACGTGTTTAACCAACCAATCAATCAATGCATGTTTCCGTTTCATGTGTTTCATACGGGATCAAAGGTTTTTTTATACGACCGCAAATTTTGAAAAAACATGTTTAACCAACATGTTTAACCACCTGTTTAACCAACGTGTTTAACCAACTAACCAATCAATCGATCAATGCATGTTTCCGTTTCATGTGTTCCATACGGGATCCAAGTTTTTTTTTTCGCTTTTTTTAATTGAGCCTATGCAACCAACGTGTTTAACCAACGTGTTTAACCAACATGTTTAACCAACGTGTTTAACCAACATGTTTAACCAACGTGTTTAACCAACCAATCAATCAATGCATGTTTCCGTTTCATGTGTTTAATACGGGATCAAAGGTTTTTTCCCCGCTTGTTTTAATTGAGCCTATCCAACGTGTTTTACCAACCAACGTGTTTAACCGACCAACGTGTTTAACCGACCAACGTGTTTAACCAACGTTTTTTACCAACCAACGTGTTTAACCAACCAACATGTTTAACCAACCAACCAACCAACCAATCAATGCATGTTTCCGTTTCATGTGTTTCATACGGGATCCCAGGTTTTTGTTTTCGCTTGTTTTAATTCAGTTTATCAAACGTGTTTAACAAACCAACGTGTTAAACCAACCAACATGTTTAACCAACCAACGTGTTTAACCAACCAACATGTTTAACCAACCAATGTGTTTAACCAACCAACCAATCAATCGATCAATGCATGTTTCCGTTTCATGTGTTTCATACGGGATCCAATTTTTTTGTTGCTTGTTTTAATTGAGCCTTTCCAACCAACGTGTTTAACCAACATGTTTAACTAACCAACCAACGTGTTTAATCAACCAACGTGTTTAACCAATCAATCCATTCCATTAATTAATGCATGTTTCCGTTTCATGTGTTTAATACGGAATCCAAGGTCTCTTTTTTTCCGCTTGTTTCAAGAGACCCTATATCAAGTGTTTAATTAATAAACCAATCAACCAACCAACAAACCAACCAACTAATCAATAAATTAATCAATTAATACATATATGATATATTTATTTATGACAGTATAATTAAAAGAAAATGGAAGGAAAGACCTATCAATTATTCAAGAAGAATTGAACTTTAATATTGTTCTTACATCTCTTCTGAAAAAAAAAATCCACCTCCTTGTTATCACTTAAACTCTGAAACTACAAGTCCAATCGATCCCAAAATTTACAGTCAGCAGGGCATACATGTACTAAAGGTTCATAAAACAACGTGGTGCCGATATCTCTCAAGACTTTTCCTAGAGAAAAAGAATGGCAATGCCGTAAAAATCGCTTGCTAGGTCCGTAATTCTCAATGAAATCCTACAATAAAAATGTCCGCTCCTGGATTGAAAAACTTATCTGTTACAAACTGGTGCTGAAAAATATACATTTTAAGAAAATAATCCTTAAACGTGTTGTAAAGTTACACCGGATCAATTAAATCCAAATCATGCACTGCTGGTGAACTGTGATCAAAATGTCAATTTCCTATAATGACCAAAGAAATTACATTGTGTACATTCCATCTCTATAGATGTTGTCTGTCCAACGTCCCGACCTGAAGAGAAATAAAAAGACTAAGTTTTTCTTAATATAAACACGCGTCACGTGGTGTCTCCTCAATCTGGCGCGCGCGCTGGACCTAAAATAAAATAAAAACTTTCCAAACTAAACATGAAACTTCTCCGGTAAGACAATACTAGACCCCTTACAGAAACAAACAAACAAACAAACAAACAAACAAACAAACAAAACAAACAATACCCCCCCCCCCCCCAATCAATCTATGTTTCAAAGGGGGAAAGACCGTTTACAATTGCTTTTTGAAAGCAATTGATTTATATTGTAAAAAGGCCTTTTTAACCATTCTGTTCCGTTAATACAAAAAAAAAAAAAAAAAATCCCCGAGACCCCCTTTTGCCCCCCCCCCCCTTTTTTTTACCCTCCACTTACAACTGAATGTAGTTTGTGGGCTATCTATCCTATCAACGTTAAACGAACGACAACTCCAGTTTTTTCCCTATTATATTGTTCTTACATCTCTTCTGAAAAAAAAAATCCACCTCCTTGTTATCACTTAAACTCTGAAACTACAAGTCCAATCGATCCCCAAAATTTACAGTCAGCAGGGCATACATGTACTAAAGGTTCATAAAACAACGTGGTGCCGATATCTCTCAAGACTTTTCCTAGAGAAAAAGAATGGCAATGCCGTAAAAATCGCTTGCTAGGTCCGTAATTCTCAATGAAATCCTACAATAAAAATGTCCGCTCCTGGATTGAAAAACTTATCTGTTACAAACTGGTGCTGAAAAATATACATTTTAAGAAAATAATCCTTAAACGTGTTGTAAAGTTACACCGGATCAATTAAATCCAAATCATGCACTGCTGGTGAACTGTGATCAAAATGTCAATTTCCTATAATGACCAAAGAAATTACATTGTGTACATTCCATCTCTATAGATGTTGTCTGTCCAACGTCCCGACCTGAAGAGAAATAAAAAGACTAAGTTTTTCTTAATATAAACACGCGTCACGTGGTGTCTCCTCAATCTGGCGCGCGCGCTGGACCTAAAATAAAATAAAAACTTTCCAAACTAAACATGAAACTTCTCCGGTAAGACAATACTAGACCCCTTACAGAAACAAACAAACAAACAAACAAACAAACAAACAAACAAAACAAACAATACCCCCCCCCCCCCCAAATCAATCTATGTTTCAAAGGGGGAAAGACCGTTTACAATTGCTTTTTGAAAGCAATTGATTTATATTGTAAAAAGGCCTTTTTAACCATTCTGTTCCGTTAATACAAAAAAAAAAAAAAAAAATCCCCGAGACCCCCTTTTGCCCCCCCCCCCCCCTTTTTTTTACCCTCCACTTACAACTGAATGTAGTTTGTGGGCTATCTATCCTATCAACGTTAAACGAACGACAACTCCAGTTTTTTCCCTATTATTAAGGTCTTTCCTTTCTTAAATGGAAAGACCTTACTGTATTGCGTTTGTTTATTATTATTATTATTATTATTATTATTATTATTCTTTTTCTTCCGCCGTTTTCAAAGTCGAAAAACAAGAAAAGTACGCAACATATACAAATGATCTTTGGTATCATGTATCAAGGGTATAATATCTTTCTTGTATTAGAAGAACCAAGATTTACTATTTACCTTATAGGAGTTATCTCCCCAATTACAAAAAACACTGTTATCACTACTCCTCATAAACTATAAGACTTAGCGGCAAATGGTTTTTTTTTAAATGTTCCTTGTCAAAAGTTACAACTTCAAATAAATTTAACCGAAGCGATCCAGTGACCTATTATAGGAGTTATTTCCCCTTGAATATTTAAATTTTCGATATGCATATAAATCTCATGAACCGTAAGTCATAAAGACTGCGGGTCTTCAGATTTGAGTTCATTGGACCAAAACTAGAAAATATAGGTCAAGGTCAAAGGTCAAGGTCATATTTTAGATTTTCAAAAGTTTTTCATTTCCCTATAACTATTGAACGGTTATAGATACAGAAAAATTAAGCAGTAAAAAATGATTGGTACTTCAAGGGGCAACTTTTTTACATTATGACTATACTGATTTTACCTTCATGTAAGGGACATAACTCCCATTGATGGTTTTTAAAAAGCCATTTTTAGGCAAAACTCTTTAACAAAAGGTCCTTGACCCATACGGTCTTTTGCAATGACCTTGTGGAGCAATGACCTTGACGAAGGTCACAAGGTCAAAGGTCAAGGTCATCAAATTATGTGTTTTTTGGCACTATTTAAACAGTTTTATGAGTTTTTGAATTCCAATCAATCAATCAATCAATCAATCAATCAATCAATCAATCAATCAATCAATCAATCAATCAATCAATCAATCAAACAATCAATCAATCAATCAATCAATCAATCAATCAATCAATCAAAGCAAGTTTCCGTTTCATGTGTTTAATACGGGATCCAAGGTCTCTTTTTTTCGCTTGTTTTAATTGACACTTTTCAACGTGTTTAACCAACGTGTTTGACCAACGTGTTTAACCAACGTGTTTAACCAACGTGTTTAACCAACCAACCAACCAATCAATCAATGCATGTTTCCGTTTCATGTGTTTCATACGGGATCCAATGTTGTTTTTTTTCGCTTGTTTTAATTCAGCCTATCCAACCAACGTGTTTAACCAACGTGTTTAACCAACGTGTTAAACCAACGTGTTTAACCAACGTGTTTAACTAACCAACCAACGTGTTTAACCAACCAATCAATCAATGCATGTTTCCGTTTCATCCGTTTCATGTGTTTCATACGGGATCCAAGATTTTTTTTTCGCTTGTTTTAATTGAGCCTATCCAACCAACGTGTTTAACCAACGTGTTTAACCGACATGTTTAACCAACGTGTGTAACTAACCAACCAACGTGTTTAACCGACCAACCAATCAATCAATGCATGTATCCGTTTCATGTGTTTCATACGGGATCCAAGGTGTTTTTTTCCCGCTTGTTTTAATTCAGCCTATCCAACCAACGTGTTTAACCAACGTGTTAAACCAAGATGTTTAACCAACGTGTTTAACTAACCAACCAACATGTTTAACCAACCAACCAATCAATCAATGCATGTATCCGTTTCATGTGTTTTATACGGGATCCAAGGTGGTTTTTTTTGCTTGTTTTAATTGAGCCTATCCAACCAACGTGTTTAACCAACGTGTTAAACCAACATGTTTAACCAACGTGTTTAACTAACCAACCAACGTGTTTAACCAACCAACTAACCAATCTAGCAATGCATGTTTCCGTTTCATGTAATTCATACGGGATCCAAGGTTTTTTTTTTCGCTTGTTTTAATTAAGCCAATCCAACCAACGTGTTTAACCAACGTGTTTAACCAACGTGTTTAATCAACGTGTTAAACCAACGTGTTTAACCAACGTGTTTAACTAACCAACCAACGTGTTTAACCAACCAATCAATCAATGCATGTTTCCGTTTCATGTGTTTCATACGGGATCAAAGGTTTTTTTATACGACCGCAAATTTTGAAAAAACATGTTTAACCAACATGTTTAACCACCTGTTTAACCAACGTGTTTAACCAACTAACCAATCAATCGATCAATGCATGTTTCCGTTTCATGTGTTCCATACGGGATCCAAGTTTTTTTTTTCGCTTTTTTTAATTGAGCCTATGCAACCAACGTGTTTAACCAACGTGTTTAACCAACATGTTTAACCAACGTGTTTAACCAACATGTTTAACCAACGTGTTTAACCAACCAATCAATCAATGCATGTTTCCGTTTCATGTGTTTAATACGGGATCAAAGGTTTTTTCCCCGCTTGTTTTAATTGAGCCTATCCAACGTGTTTTACCAACCAACGTGTTTAACCGACCAACGTGTTTAACCGACCAACGTGTTTAACCAACGTTTTTTACCAACCAACGTGTTTAACCAACCAACATGTTTAACCAACCAACCAACCAACCAATCAATGCATGTTTCCGTTTCATGTGTTTCATACGGGATCCCAGGTTTTTGTTTTCGCTTGTTTTAATTCAGTTTATCAAACGTGTTTAACAAACCAACGTGTTAAACCAACCAACATGTTTAACCAACCAACGTGTTTAACCAACCAACATGTTTAACCAACCAATGTGTTTAACCAACCAACCAATCAATCGATCAATGCATGTTTCCGTTTCATGTGTTTCATACGGGATCCAATTTTTTTGTTGCTTGTTTTAATTGAGCCTTTCCAACCAACGTGTTTAACCAACATGTTTAACTAACCAACCAACGTGTTTAATCAACCAACGTGTTTAACCAATCAATCCATTCCATTAATTAATGCATGTTTCCGTTTCATGTGTTTAATACGGAATCCAAGGTCTCTTTTTTTCCGCTTGTTTCAAGAGACCCTATATCAAGTGTTTAATTAATAAACCAATCAACCAACCAACAAACCAACCAACTAATCAATAAATTAATCAATTAATACATATATGATATATTTATTTATGACAGTATAATTAAAAGAAAATGGAAGGAAAGACCTATCAATTATTCAAGAAGAATTGAACTTTAATATTGTTCTTACATCTCTTCTGAAAAAAAAAATCCACCTCCTTGTTATCACTTAAACTCTGAAACTACAAGTCCAATCGATCCCAAAATTTACAGTCAGCAGGGCATACATGTACTAAAGGTTCATAAAACAACGTGGTGCCGATATCTCTCAAGACTTTTCCTAGAGAAAAAGAATGGCAATGCCGTAAAAATCGCTTGCTAGGTCCGTAATTCTCAATGAAATCCTACAATAAAAATGTCCGCTCCTGGATTGAAAAACTTATCTGTTACAAACTGGTGCTGAAAAATATACATTTTAAGAAAATAATCCTTAAACGTGTTGTAAAGTTACACCGGATCAATTAAATCCAAATCATGCACTGCTGGTGAACTGTGATCAAAATGTCAATTTCCTATAATGACCAAAGAAATTACATTGTGTACATTCCATCTCTATAGATGTTGTCTGTCCAACGTCCCGACCTGAAGAGAAATAAAAAGACTAAGTTTTTCTTAATATAAACACGCGTCACGTGGTGTCTCCTCAATCTGGCGCGCGCGCTGGACCTAAAATAAAATAAAAACTTTCCAAACTAAACATGAAACTTCTCCGGTAAGACAATACTAGACCCCTTACAGAAACAAACAAACAAACAAACAAACAAACAAACAAACAAAACAAACAATACCCCCCCCCCCAATCAATCTATGTTTCAAAGGGGGAAAGACCGTTTACAATTGCTTTTTGAAAGCAATTGATTTATATTGTAAAAAGGCCTTTTTAACCATTCTGTTCCGTTAATACAAAAAAAAAAAAAAAAAATCCCCGAGACCCCCTTTTGCCCCCCCCCCCCTTTTTTTTACCCTCCACTTACAACTGAATGTAGTTTGTGGGCTATCTATCCTATCAACGTTAAACGAACGACAACTCCAGTTTTTTCCCTATTATATTGTTCTTACATCTCTTCTGAAAAAAAAAATCCACCTCCTTGTTATCACTTAAACTCTGAAACTACAAGTCCAATCGATCCCAAAATTTACAGTCAGCAGGGCATACATGTACTAAAGGTTCATAAAACAACGTGGTGCCGATATCTCTCAAGACTTTTCCTAGAGAAAAAGAATGGCAATGCCGTAAAAATCGCTTGCTAGGTCCGTAATTCTCAATGAAATCCTACAATAAAAATGTCCGCTCCTGGATTGAAAAACTTATCTGTTACAAACTGGTGCTGAAAAATATACATTTTAAGAAAATAATCCTTAAACGTGTTGTAAAGTTACACCGGATCAATTAAATCCAAATCATGCACTGCTGGTGAACTGTGATCAAAATGTCAATTTCCTATAATGACCAAAGAAATTACATTGTGTACATTCCATCTCTATAGATGTTGTCTGTCCAACGTCCCGACCTGAAGAGAAATAAAAAGACTAAGTTTTTCTTAATATAAACACGCGTCACGTGGTGTCTCCTCAATCTGGCGCGCGCGCTGGACCTAAAATAAAATAAAAACTTTCCAAACTAAACATGAAACTTCTCCGGTAAGACAATACTAGACCCCTTACAGAAACAAACAAACAAACAAACAAACAAACAAACAAACAAAACAAACAATACCCCCCCCCCCCCCCCCCCAATCAATCTATGTTTCAAAGGGGGAAAGACCGTTTACAATTGCTTTTTGAAAGCAATTGATTTATATTGTAAAAAGGCCTTTTTAACCATTCTGTTCCGTTAATACAAAAAAAAAAAAAAAAAATCCCCGAGACCCCCTTTTGCCCCCCCCCCCTTTTTTTTACCCTCCACTTACAACTGAATGTAGTTTGTGGGCTATCTATCCTATCAACGTTAAACGAACGACAACTCCAGTTTTTTCCCTATTATATTGTTCTTACATCTCTTCTGAAAAAAAAAATCCACCTCCTTGTTATCACTTAAACTCTGAAACTACAAGTCCAATCGATCCCAAAATTTACAGTCAGCAGGGCATACATGTACTAAAGGTTCATAAAACAACGTGGTGCCGATATCTCTCAAGACTTTTCCTAGAGAAAAAGAATGGCAATGCCGTAAAAATCGCTTGCTAGGTCCGTAATTCTCAATGAAATCCTACAATAAAAATGTCCGCTCCTGGATTGAAAAACTTATCTGTTACAAACTGGTGCTGAAAAATATACATTTTAAGAAAATAATCCTTAAACGTGTTGTAAAGTTACACCGGATCAATTAAATCCAAATCATGCACTGCTGGTGAACTGTGATCAAAATGTCAATTTCCTATAATGACCAAAGAAATTACATTGTGTACATTCCATCTCTATAGATGTTGTCTGTCCAACGTCCCGACCTGAAGAGAAATAAAAAGACTAAGTTTTTCTTAATATAAACACGCGTCACGTGGTGTCTCCTCAATCTGGCGCGCGCGCTGGACCTAAAATAAAATAAAAACTTTCCAAACTAAACATGAAACTTCTCCGGTAAGACAATACTAGACCCCTTACAGAAACAAACAAACAAACAAACAAACAAACAAACAAACAAAACAAACAATACCCCCCCCCCCCCCCAATCAATCTATGTTTCAAAGGGGGAAAGACCGTTTACAATTGCTTTTTGAAAGCAATTGATTTATATTGTAAAAAGGCCTTTTTAACCATTCTGTTCCGTTAATACAAAAAAAAAAAAAAAAAATCCCCGAGACCCCCTTTTGCCCCCCCCCCCCTTTTTTTTACCCTCCACTTACAACTGAATGTAGTTTGTGGGCTATCTATCCTATCAACGTTAAACGAACGACAACTCCAGTTTTTTCCCTATTATTAAGGTCTTTCCTTTCTTAAATGGAAAGACCTTACTGTATTGCGTTTGTTTATTATTATTATTATTATTATTATTATTATTATTCTTTTTCTTCCGCCGTTTTCAAAGTCGAAAAACAAGAAAAGTACGCAACATATACAAATGATCTTTGGTATCATGTATCAAGGGTATAATATCTTTCTTGTATTAGAAGAACCAAGATTTACTATTTACCTTATAGGAGTTATCTCCCCAATTACAAAAAACACTGTTATCACTACTCCTCATAAACTATAAGACTTAGCGGCAAATGTTTTTTTTTTAAATGTTCCTTGTCAAAAGTTACAACTTCAAATAAATTTAACCGAAGCGATCCAGTGACCTATTATAGGAGTTATTTCCCCTTGAATATTTAAATTTTCGATATGCATATAAATCTCATGAACCGTAAGTCATAAAGACTGCGGGTCTTCAGATTTGAGTTCATTAGACCAAAACTAGAAAATATAGGTCAAGGTCAAAGGTCAAGGTCATATTTTAGATTTTCAAAAGTTTTTCATTTCCCTATAACTATTGAACGGTTATAGATACAGAAAAATTAAGCAGTAAAAAATGATTGGTACTTCAAGGGGCAACTTTTTTACATTATGACTATACTGATTTTACCATCATGTAAGGGACATAACTCCCATTGATGGTTTTTAAAAAGCCATTTTTAGGCAAAACTCTTTAACAAAAGGTCCTTGACCCATACGGTCTTTTGCAATGACCTTGTGGAGCAATGACCTTGACGAAGGTCACAAGGTCAAAGGTCAAGGTCATCAAATTATGTGTTTTTTGGCACTATTTAAACAGTTTTATGAGTTTTTGAATTCCAATCAATCAATCAATCAATCAATCAATCAATCAATCAATCAATCAATCAATCAATCGATCAATCAATTAAACAATCAATCAATCAATCAATCAATCAATCAATCAAAGCAAGTTTCCGTTTCATGTGTTTAATACGGGATCCAAGGTCTCTTTTTTTCGCTTGTTTTAATTGACACTTTTCAACGTGTTTAACCAACGTGTTTAACCAACATGTTAACCAACGTGTTTAACCAACCAACCAACCAACCAATCAATCAATGCATGTTTCCGTTTCATGTGTTTCATACGGGATCCAATGTTGTTTTTTTTCGCTTGTTTTAATTCAGCCTATCCAACCAACGTGTTTAACCAACGTGTTTCACCAACGTGTTGAACCAACATGTTTAACCAACGTGTTTAACTAACCAACCAACGTGTTTAACTAACCAATCAATCAATGCATGTTTCCGTTTCATGTGTTTAATACGGAATCCAAGGTCTCTTTTTTTTCGCTTGTTTCAAGAGACCCTATATCAAGTGTTTAATTAATAAACCAACCAACCAACCAACCAACTAATCAATAAATTAATCAATCAATATATATGATATTTTTATTTATGACAGTATAATTAAAAGAAAATGGAAGGAAAGACCTATCAATTATTCAAGAAGAATTGAACTTTAATATTGTTCTTACATCTCTTCTGAAAAAAAAATCCACCTCCTTGTTATCACTTAAACACTGAAACTACAAGTCCAATCGATCCCAAAATTTACAGTCAGCAGGGCATACATGTACTAAAGGTTCATAAAACAACTTGGTGCCGATATCTCTCAAGACTTTTCCTAGAGAAAATAAATGGCAATGCCGTAAAAATCGCTTGCTAGGTCCGTTAATCTCAGTGAAATCCTACAATAAAAATGTCCGCTCTTGGATTGAAAAACTTATCTGTTACAAACTGGTGCTGAAAAATGTACATTTTAAGAAAATAATCCTTAAACGTGTTTTAAAGTTACACCGGATCAATTAAATCCAAATCATGCACTGCTGGTGAACTGTGATCAAAATGTCAATTTCCTACAATGACAAAAGAAATTACATTGTGTACATTCCATCTCTATAGATGTTGTCTGTCCAACGTCCCGACCTAAAGAGAAATAAAAAGACTAAGTTTTTCTTAATATAAACACGCGTCACGTGGTGTCTCCTCAATCTGGCGCGCGCGCTGGACCTAAAATAAAATAAAAACTTTCCAAACTAAACATGAAACTTCTCCGGTAACACAATACTAGACCCCTTACAGAAACAAACAAACAAACAAACAAACAAACAAACAAACAAACAAACAAACAAACAAAACAAACAAACAAACACCCCCCCCCCCCACCAATCTATGTTTCAAAGGGGGAAAGACCGTTTACAATTGCTTTTTAAAGCAATTGATTTATATTATTGTTCTTACATCTCTTCTGAAAAAAAAATCCACCTCCTTGTTATCACTTAAACTCTGAAACTACAAGTCCAATCGATCCCAAAATTTACAGTCAGCAGGGCATACATGTACTAAAGGTTCATAAAACAACGTGGTGCCGATATCTCTCAAGACTTTTCCTAGAGAAAAAGAATGGCAATGCCGTAAAAATCGCTTGCTAGGTCCGTAATTCTCAATGAAATCCTACAATAAAAATGTCCGCTCCTGGATTGAAAAACTTATCTGTTACAAACTGGTGCTGAAAAATATACATTTTAAGAAAACAATCCTTAAACGTGTTTTAAAGTTACACCGGATCAATTAAATCCAAATCATGCACTGCTGGTGAACTGTGATCAAAATGTCAATTTCCTATAATGACCAAAGAAATTACATTGTGTACATTCCATCTCTATAGATGTTGTCTGTCCAACGTCCCGACCTGAAGAGAAATAAAAAGACTAAGTTTTTCTTAATATAAACACGCGTCACGTGGTGTCTCCTCAATCTGGCGCGCGCGCTGGACCTAAAATAAAATAAAAACTTTCCAAACTAAACATGAAACTTCTCCGGTAAGACAATACTAGACCCCTTACAGAAACAAACAAACAAACAAACAAACAAACAAACAAACAAAACAAACAATACCCCCCCCCCCCCCCCAATCAATCTATGTTTCAAAGGGGGAAAGACCGTTTACAATTGCTTTTTGAAAGCAATTGATTTATATTGTAAAAAGGCCTTTTTAACCATTCTGTTCCGTTAATACAAAAAAAAAAAAAAAAAATCCCCGAGACCCCCTTTTGCCCCCCCCCCCTTTTTTTTACCCTCCACTTACAACTGAATGTAGTTTGTGGGCTATCTATCCTATCAACGTTAAACGAACGACAACTCCAGTTTTTTCCCTATTATATTGTTCTTACATCTCTTCTGAAAAAAAAAATCCACCTCCTTGTTATCACTTAAACTCTGAAACTACAAGTCCAATCGATCCCAAAATTTACAGTCAGCAGGGCATACATGTACTAAAGGTTCATAAAACAACGTGGTGCCGATATCTCTCAAGACTTTTCCTAGAGAAAAAGAATGGCAATGCCGTAAAAATCGCTTGCTAGGTCCGTAATTCTCAATGAAATCCTACAATAAAAATGTCCGCTCCTGGATTGAAAAACTTATCTGTTACAAACTGGTGCTGAAAAATATACATTTTAAGAAAATAATCCTTAAACGTGTTGTAAAGTTACACCGGATCAATTAAATCCAAATCATGCACTGCTGGTGAACTGTGATCAAAATGTCAATTTCCTATAATGACCAAAGAAATTACATTGTGTACATTCCATCTCTATAGATGTTGTCTGTCCAACGTCCCGACCTGAAGAGAAATAAAAAGAAAAATATTGATTTATATTGTAAAAAGGCCTTTTTAACCATTCTGTTCCGTTAATACAAAAAAAAAAAAAAAAAATCCCCGAGACCCCCTTTTGCCCCCCCCCCCCCTTTTTTTTACCCTCCACTTACAACTGAATGTAGTTTGTGGGCTATCTATCCTATCAACGTTAAACGAACGACAACTCCAGTTTTTTCCCTATTATTAAGGTCTTTCCTTTCTTAAATGGAAAGACCTTACTGTATTGCGTTTGTTTATTATTATTATTATTATTATTATTATTATTATTCTTTTTCTTCCGCCGTTTTCAAAGTCGAAAAACAAGAAAAGTACGCAACATATACAAATGATCTTTGGTATCATGTATCAAGGGTATAATATCTTTCTTGTATTAGAAGAACCAAGATTTACTATTTACCTTATAGGAGTTATCTCCCCAATTACAAAAAACACTGTTATCACTACTCCTCATAAACTATAAGACTTAGCGGCAAATGTTTTTTTTTTAAATGTTCCTTGTCAAAAGTTACAACTTCAAATAAATTTAACCGAAGCGATCCAGTGACCTATTATAGGAGTTATTTCCCCTTGAATATTTAAATTTTCGATATGCATATAAATCTCATGAACCGTAAGTCATAAAGACTGCGGGTCTTCAGATTTGAGTTCATTAGACCAAAACTAGAAAATATAGGTCAAGGTCAAAGGTCAAGGTCATATTTTAGATTTTCAAAAGTTTTTCATTTCCCTATAACTATTGAACGGTTATAGATACAGAAAAATTAAGCAGTAAAAAATGATTGGTACTTCAAGGGGCAACTTTTTTACATTATGACTATACTGATTTTACCATCATGTAAGGGACATAACTCCCATTGATGGTTTTTAAAAAGCCATTTTTAGGCAAAACTCTTTAACAAAAGGTCCTTGACCCATACGGTCTTTTGCAATGACCTTGTGGAGCAATGACCTTGACGAAGGTCACAAGGTCAAAGGTCAAGGTCATCAAATTATGTGTTTTTTGGCACTATTTAAACAGTTTTATGAGTTTTTGAATTCCAATCAATCAATCAATCAATCAATCAATCAATCAATCAATCAATCAATCAATCGATCAATCAATTAAACAATCAATCAATCAATCAATCAATCAATCAATCAAAGCAAGTTTCCGTTTCATGTGTTTAATACGGGATCCAAGGTCTCTTTTTTTCGCTTGTTTTAATTGACACTTTTCAACGTGTTTAACCAACGTGTTTAACCAACATGTTAACCAACGTGTTTAACCAACCAACCAACCAACCAATCAATCAATGCATGTTTCCGTTTCATGTGTTTCATACGGGATCCAATGTTGTTTTTTTTCGCTTGTTTTAATTCAGCCTATCCAACCAACGTGTTTAACCAACGTGTTTCACCAACGTGTTGAACCAACATGTTTAACCAACGTGTTTAACTAACCAACCAACGTGTTTAACTAACCAATCAATCAATGCATGTTTCCGTTTCATGTGTTTAATACGGAATCCAAGGTCTCTTTTTTTTCGCTTGTTTCAAGAGACCCTATATCAAGTGTTTAATTAATAAACCAACCAACCAACCAACCAACTAATCAATAAATTAATCAATCAATATATATGATATTTTTATTTATGACAGTATAATTAAAAGAAAATGGAAGGAAAGACCTATCAATTATTCAAGAAGAATTGAACTTTAATATTGTTCTTACATCTCTTCTGAAAAAAAAATCCACCTCCTTGTTATCACTTAAACACTGAAACTACAAGTCCAATCGATCCCAAAATTTACAGTCAGCAGGGCATACATGTACTAAAGGTTCATAAAACAACTTGGTGCCGATATCTCTCAAGACTTTTCCTAGAGAAAATAAATGGCAATGCCGTAAAAATCGCTTGCTAGGTCCGTTAATCTCAGTGAAATCCTACAATAAAAATGTCCGCTCTTGGATTGAAAAACTTATCTGTTACAAACTGGTGCTGAAAAATGTACATTTTAAGAAAATAATCCTTAAACGTGTTTTAAAGTTACACCGGATCAATTAAATCCAAATCATGCACTGCTGGTGAACTGTGATCAAAATGTCAATTTCCTACAATGACAAAAGAAATTACATTGTGTACATTCCATCTCTATAGATGTTGTCTGTCCAACGTCCCGACCTAAAGAGAAATAAAAAGACTAAGTTTTTCTTAATATAAACACGCGTCACGTGGTGTCTCCTCAATCTGGCGCGCGCGCTGGACCTAAAATAAAATAAAAACTTTCCAAACTAAACATGAAACTTCTCCGGTAACACAATACTAGACCCCTTACAGAAACAAACAAACAAACAAACAAACAAACAAACAAACAAACAAACAAACAAACAAAACAAACAAACAAACACCCCCCCCCCCCACCAATCTATGTTTCAAAGGGGGAAAGACCGTTTACAATTGCTTTTTAAAGCAATTGATTTATATTATTGTTCTTACATCTCTTCTGAAAAAAAAATCCACCTCCTTGTTATCACTTAAACTCTGAAACTACAAGTCCAATCGATCCCAAAATTTACAGTCAGCAGGGCATACATGTACTAAAGGTTCATAAAACAACGTGGTGCCGATATCTCTCAAGACTTTTCCTAGAGAAAAAGAATGGCAATGCCGTAAAAATCGCTTGCTAGGTCCGTAATTCTCAATGAAATCCTACAATAAAAATGTCCGCTCCTGGATTGAAAAACTTATCTGTTACAAACTGGTGCTGAAAAATATACATTTTAAGAAAACAATCCTTAAACGTGTTTTAAAGTTACACCGGATCAATTAAATCCAAATCATGCACTGCTGGTGAACTGTGATCAAAATGTCAATTTCCTATAATGACCAAAGAAATTACATTGTGTACATTCCATCTCTATAGATGTTGTCTGTCCAACGTCCCGACCTAAAGAGAAATAAAAAGACTAAGTTTTTCTTAATATAAACACGCGTCACGTGGTGTCTCCTCAATCTGGCGCGCGCGCTGGACCTAAAATAAAATAAAAACTTTCCAAACTAAACATGAAACTTCTCCGGTAACACAATACTAGACCCCTTACAGAAACAAACAAACAAACAAACAAAACAACCCCCCCCCCCCCCCCCCAATCAATCTATGTTTCAAAGGGGGGAAAGACCGTTTACAATTGCTTTTTGAAAGCAATTGATTTATATTGTAAAAAGGCCTTTTTAACCATTCTGTTCCGTTAATACAAAAAAAAAAAAAAAAAATCCCCGAGACCCCCTTTTGCCCCCCCCCCCCATTTTTTTTACCCTCCACTTACAACTGAATGTAGTTTGTGTGCTATCTATCCTATCAACGTTAAACGAACGACAACTCCAGTTTTTTCCCTATTATATTGTTCTTACATCTCTTCTGAAAAAAAAATCCACCTCCTTGTTATCACTTAAACTCTGAAACTACAAGTCCAATCGATCCCAAAATTTACAGTCAGCAGGGCATACATGTACTAAAGGTTCATAAAACAACGTGGTGCCGATATCTCTCAAGACTTTTCCTAGAGAAAAAGAATGGCAATGCCGTAAAAATCGCTTGCTAGGTCCGTAATTCTCAATGAAATCCTACAATAAAAATGTCCGCTCCTGGATTGAAAAACTTATCTGTTACAAACTGGTGCTGAAAAATATACATTTTAAGAAAACAATCCTTAAACGTGTTTTAAAGTTACACCGGATCAATTAAATCCAAATCATGCACTGCTGGTGAACTGTGATCAAAATGTCAATTTCCTATAATGACCAAAGAAATTACATTGTGTACATTCCATCTCTATAGATGTTGTCTGTCCAACGTCCCGACCTAAAGAGAAATAAAAAGACTAAGTTTTTCTTAATATAAACACGCGTCACGTGGTGTCTCCTCAATCTGGCGCGCGCGCTGGACCTAAAATAAAATAAAAACTTTCCAAACTAAACATGAAACTTCTCCGGTAACACAATACTAGACCCCTTACAGAAACAAACAAACAAACAAACAAAACAACCCCCCCCCCCCCAATCAATCTATGTTTCAAAGGGGGGAAAGACCGTTTACAATTGCTTTTTGAAAGCAATTGATTTATATTGTAAAAAGGCCTTTTTAACCATTCTGTTCCGTTAATACAAAAAAAAAAAAAAAAAATCCCCGAGACCCCCTTTTGCCCCCCCCCCCCCCCCCATTTTTTTTACCCTCCACTTACAACTGAATGTAGTTTGTGTGCTATCTATCCTATCAACGTTAAACGAACGACAACTCCAGTTTTTTCCCTATTATATTGTTCTTACATCTCTTCTGAAAAAAAAATCCACCTCCTTGTTATCACTTAAACTCTGAAACTACAAGTCCAATCGATCCCAAAATTTACAGTCAGCAGGGCATACATGTACTAAAGGTTCATAAAACAACGTGGTGCCGATATCTCTCAAGACTTTTCCTAGAGAAAAAGAATGGCAATGCCGTAAAAATCGCTTGCTAGGTCCGTAATTCTCAATGAAATCCTACAATAAAAATGTCCGCTCCTGGATTGAAAAACTTATCTGTTACAAACTGGTGCTGAAAAATATACATTTTAAGAAAACAATCCTTAAACGTGTTTTAAAGTTACACCGGATCAATTAAATCCAAATCATGCACTGCTGGTGAACTGTGATCAAAATGTCAATTTCCTATAATGACCAAAGAAATTACATTGTGTACATTCCATCTCTATAGATGTTGTCTGTCCAACGTCCCGACCTAAAGAGAAATAAAAAGACTAAGTTTTTCTTAATATAAACACGCGTCACGTGGTGTCTCCTCAATCTGGCGCGCGCGCTGGACCTAAAATAAAATAAAAACTTTCCAAACTAAACATGAAACTTCTCCGGTAAGACAATACTAGACCCCTTACAGAAACAAACAAACAAACAAACAAACAAACAAACAAACAAAACAAACAATACCCCCCCCCCCCCCCAATCAATCTATGTTTCAAAGGGGGAAAGACCGTTTACAATTGCTTTTTGAAAGCAATTGATTTATATTGTAAAAAGGCCTTTTTAACCATTCTGTTCCGTTAATACAAAAAAAAAAAAAAAAAATCCCCGAGACCCCCTTTTGCCCCCCCCCCCTTTTTTTTACCCTCCACTTACAACTGAATGTAGTTTGTGGGCTATCTATCCTATCAACGTTAAACGAACGACAACTCCAGTTTTTTCCCTATTATTAAGGTCTTTCCTTTCTTAAATGGAAAGACCTTACTGTATTGCGTTTGTTTATTATTATTATTATTATTATTATTATTATTATTCTTTTTCTTCCGCCGTTTTCAAAGTCGAAAAACAAGAAAAGTACGCAACATATACAAATGATCTTTGGTATCATGTATCAAGGGTATAATATCTTTCTTGTATTAGAAGAACCAAGATTTACTATTTACCTTATAGGAGTTATCTCCCCAATTACAAAAAACACTGTTATCACTACTCCTCATAAACTATAAGACTTAGCGGCAAATGTTTTTTTTTTAAATGTTCCTTGTCAAAAGTTACAACTTCAAATAAATTTAACCGAAGCGATCCAGTGACCTATTATAGGAGTTATTTCCCCTTGAATATTTAAATTTTCGATATGCATATAAATCTCATGAACCGTAAGTCATAAAGACTGCGGGTCTTCAGATTTGAGTTCATTAGACCAAAACTAGAAAATATAGGTCAAGGTCAAAGGTCAAGGTCATATTTTAGATTTTCAAAAGTTTTTCATTTCCCTATAACTATTGAACGGTTATAGATACAGAAAAATTAAGCAGTAAAAAATGATTGGTACTTCAAGGGGCAACTTTTTTACATTATGACTATACTGATTTTACCATCATGTAAGGGACATAACTCCCATTGATGGTTTTTAAAAAGCCATTTTTAGGCAAAACTCTTTAACAAAAGGTCCTTGACCCATACGGTCTTTTGCAATGACCTTGTGGAGCAATGACCTTGACGAAGGTCACAAGGTCAAAGGTCAAGGTCATCAAATTATGTGTTTTTTGGCACTATTTAAACAGTTTTATGAGTTTTTGAATTCCAATCAATCAATCAATCAATCAATCAATCAATCAATCAATCAATCAATCAATCGATCAATCAATTAAACAATCAATCAATCAATCAATCAATCAATCAATCAAAGCAAGTTTCCGTTTCATGTGTTTAATACGGGATCCAAGGTCTCTTTTTTTCGCTTGTTTTAATTGACACTTTTCAACGTGTTTAACCAACGTGTTTAACCAACATGTTAACCAACGTGTTTAACCAACCAACCAACCAACCAATCAATCAATGCATGTTTCCGTTTCATGTGTTTCATACGGGATCCAATGTTGTTTTTTTTCGCTTGTTTTAATTCAGCCTATCCAACCAACGTGTTTAACCAACGTGTTTCACCAACGTGTTGAACCAACATGTTTAACCAACGTGTTTAACTAACCAACCAACGTGTTTAACTAACCAATCAATCAATGCATGTTTCCGTTTCATGTGTTTAATACGGAATCCAAGGTCTCTTTTTTTTCGCTTGTTTCAAGAGACCCTATATCAAGTGTTTAATTAATAAACCAACCAACCAACCAACCAACTAATCAATAAATTAATCAATCAATATATATGATATTTTTATTTATGACAGTATAATTAAAAGAAAATGGAAGGAAAGACCTATCAATTATTCAAGAAGAATTGAACTTTAATATTGTTCTTACATCTCTTCTGAAAAAAAAATCCACCTCCTTGTTATCACTTAAACACTGAAACTACAAGTCCAATCGATCCCAAAATTTACAGTCAGCAGGGCATACATGTACTAAAGGTTCATAAAACAACTTGGTGCCGATATCTCTCAAGACTTTTCCTAGAGAAAATAAATGGCAATGCCGTAAAAATCGCTTGCTAGGTCCGTTAATCTCAGTGAAATCCTACAATAAAAATGTCCGCTCTTGGATTGAAAAACTTATCTGTTACAAACTGGTGCTGAAAAATGTACATTTTAAGAAAATAATCCTTAAACGTGTTTTAAAGTTACACCGGATCAATTAAATCCAAATCATGCACTGCTGGTGAACTGTGATCAAAATGTAAATTTCCTACAATGACAAAAGAAATTACATTGTGTACATTCCATCTCTATAGATGTTGTCTGTCCAACGTCCCGACCTAAAGAGAAATAAAAAGACTAAGTTTTTCTTAATATAAACACGCGTCACGTGGTGTCTCCTCAATCTGGCGCGCGCGCTGGACCTAAAATAAAATAAAAACTTTCCAAACTAAACATGAAACTTCTCCGGTAACACAATACTAGACCCCTTACAGAAACAAACAAACAAACAAACAAACAAACAAACAAACAAACAAACAAACAAACAAAACAAACAAACAAACACCCCCCCCCCCACCAATCTATGTTTCAAAGGGGGAAAGACCGTTTACAATTGCTTTTTAAAGCAATTGATTTATATTATTGTTCTTACATCTCTTCTGAAAAAAAAATCCACCTCCTTGTTATCACTTAAACTCTGAAACTACAAGTCCAATCGATCCCAAAATTTACAGTCAGCAGGGCATACATGTACTAAAGGTTCATAAAACAACGTGGTGCCGATATCTCTCAAGACTTTTCCTAGAGAAAAAGAATGGCAATGCCGTAAAAATCGCTTGCTAGGTCCGTAATTCTCAATGAAATCCTACAATAAAAATGTCCGCTCCTGGATTGAAAAACTTATCTGTTACAAACTGGTGCTGAAAAATATACATTTTAAGAAAACAATCCTTAAACGTGTTTTAAAGTTACACCGGATCAATTAAATCCAAATCATGCACTGCTGGTGAACTGTGATCAAAATGTCAATTTCCTATAATGACCAAAGAAATTACATTGTGTACATTCCATCTCTATAGATGTTGTCTGTCCAACGTCCCGACCTAAAGAGAAATAAAAAGACTAAGTTTTTCTTAATATAAACACGCGTCACGTGGTGTCTCCTCAATCTGGCGCGCGCGCTGGACCTAAAATAAAATAAAAACTTTCCAAACTAAACATGAAACTTCTCCGGTAAGACAATACTAGACCCCTTACAGAAACAAACAAACAAACAAACAAACAAACAAACAAACAAAACAAACAATACCCCCCCCCCCCCCCAATCAATCTATGTTTCAAAGGGGGAAAGACCGTTTACAATTGCTTTTTGAAAGCAATTGATTTATATTGTAAAAAGGCCTTTTTAACCATTCTGTTCCGTTAATACAAAAAAAAAAAAAAAAAATCCCCGAGACCCCCTTTTGCCCCCCCCCCCTTTTTTTTACCCTCCACTTACAACTGAATGTAGTTTGTGGGCTATCTATCCTATCAACGTTAAACGAACGACAACTCCAGTTTTTTCCCTATTATTAAGGTCTTTCCTTTCTTAAATGGAAAGACCTTACTGTATTGCGTTTGTTTATTATTATTATTATTATTATTATTATTATTATTCTTTTTCTTCCGCCGTTTTCAAAGTCGAAAAACAAGAAAAGTACGCAACATATACAAATGATCTTTGGTATCATGTATCAAGGGTATAATATCTTTCTTGTATTAGAAGAACCAAGATTTACTATTTACCTTATAGGAGTTATCTCCCCAATTACAAAAAACACTGTTATCACTACTCCTCATAAACTATAAGACTTAGCGGCAAATGTTTTTTTTTTAAATGTTCCTTGTCAAAAGTTACAACTTCAAATAAATTTAACCGAAGCGATCCAGTGACCTATTATAGGAGTTATTTCCCCTTGAATATTTAAATTTTCGATATGCATATAAATCTCATGAACCGTAAGTCATAAAGACTGCGGGTCTTCAGATTTGAGTTCATTAGACCAAAACTAGAAAATATAGGTCAAGGTCAAAGGTCAAGGTCATATTTTAGATTTTCAAAAGTTTTTCATTTCCCTATAACTATTGAACGGTTATAGATACAGAAAAATTAAGCAGTAAAAAATGATTGGTACTTCAAGGGGCAACTTTTTTACATTATGACTATACTGATTTTACCATCATGTAAGGGACATAACTCCCATTGATGGTTTTTAAAAAGCCATTTTTAGGCAAAACTCTTTAACAAAAGGTCCTTGACCCATACGGTCTTTTGCAATGACCTTGTGGAGCAATGACCTTGACGAAGGTCACAAGGTCAAAGGTCAAGGTCATCAAATTATGTGTTTTTTGGCACTATTTAAACAGTTTTATGAGTTTTTGAATTCCAATCAATCAATCAATCAATCAATCAATCAATCAATCAATCAATCAATCAATCGATCAATCAATTAAACAATCAATCAATCAATCAATCAATCAATCAATCAAAGCAAGTTTCCGTTTCATGTGTTTAATACGGGATCCAAGGTCTCTTTTTTTCGCTTGTTTTAATTGACACTTTTCAACGTGTTTAACCAACGTGTTTAACCAACATGTTAACCAACGTGTTTAACCAACCAACCAACCAACCAATCAATCAATGCATGTTTCCGTTTCATGTGTTTCATACGGGATCCAATGTTGTTTTTTTTCGCTTGTTTTAATTCAGCCTATCCAACCAACGTGTTTAACCAACGTGTTTCACCAACGTGTTGAACCAACATGTTTAACCAACGTGTTTAACTAACCAACCAACGTGTTTAACTAACCAATCAATCAATGCATGTTTCCGTTTCATGTGTTTAATACGGAATCCAAGGTCTCTTTTTTTTCGCTTGTTTCAAGAGACCCTATATCAAGTGTTTAATTAATAAACCAACCAACCAACCAACCAACTAATCAATAAATTAATCAATCAATATATATGATATTTTTATTTATGACAGTATAATTAAAAGAAAATGGAAGGAAAGACCTATCAATTATTCAAGAAGAATTGAACTTTAATATTGTTCTTACATCTCTTCTGAAAAAAAAATCCACCTCCTTGTTATCACTTAAACACTGAAACTACAAGTCCAATCGATCCCAAAATTTACAGTCAGCAGGGCATACATGTACTAAAGGTTCATAAAACAACTTGGTGCCGATATCTCTCAAGACTTTTCCTAGAGAAAATAAATGGCAATGCCGTAAAAATCGCTTGCTAGGTCCGTTAATCTCAGTGAAATCCTACAATAAAAATGTCCGCTCTTGGATTGAAAAACTTATCTGTTACAAACTGGTGCTGAAAAATGTACATTTTAAGAAAATAATCCTTAAACGTGTTTTAAAGTTACACCGGATCAATTAAATCCAAATCATGCACTGCTGGTGAACTGTGATCAAAATGTAAATTTCCTACAATGACAAAAGAAATTACATTGTGTACATTCCATCTCTATAGATGTTGTCTGTCCAACGTCCCGACCTAAAGAGAAATAAAAAGACTAAGTTTTTCTTAATATAAACACGCGTCACGTGGTGTCTCCTCAATCTGGCGCGCGCGCTGGACCTAAAATAAAATAAAAACTTTCCAAACTAAACATGAAACTTCTCCGGTAACACAATACTAGACCCCTTACAGAAACAAACAAACAAACAAACAAACAAACAAACAAACAAACAAACAAACAAACAAAACAAACAAACAAACACCCCCCCCCCCACCAATCTATGTTTCAAAGGGGGAAAGACCGTTTACAATTGCTTTTTAAAGCAATTGATTTATATTATTGTTCTTACA